>NC_045708.1:67216485-67343477 GCF_009834535.1 Camelus ferus
ATTCAATAATTTAGTCATTCAGTCATCCAACAAGTATCCAGCCAGCCCTAACTGTGGGCCAGATCTTGTCAAATTTTAGGGGTTAGGCAATTGAAAAAACAAGTTGTCTCAAAGTATTAATCAGCAATGAACAAATCATAGCTTACAGACAAAAACAATAATAGTAACAGTTAACACATACAGATCTTATTTAGTTTTAGGAAATGAATGAGCGTACTCATTCAATCCCACAACGACCCTATGAAGTGTATGTTATTAATATCCCCATTTTATGAATAAGAAAAAAGAGACACAGGGAAGTAAAATCACTCACCTAAGAGCATGCAGGTAACAAGTGGTACAGCTGGAAAGGGACTTCCTAGAGCAGACCCTGTGTTCTTAATTATCCTCTGTGCTGGTATACTCAGGTTACATCAGTTAGAATTAGGTTTGGATACATATTATTTCAGAACTACATAAAAGAAAACAGAGTGGCTTAAAAAGACAAAAGTTTCTTTTTCTCTTACACACAAGAAGTAAAGCAGATGGAGTCCAGGGCGCTGTGACAGCTCCACAGCCAGACCCTGCCCAAGCCCTTTCCTTGTTCTGCTCCAGCACCCTACACACATCCTCCATCCCCAAGGTCAGTTCATGGTCTGAGACAGCCGCTGCGGTTTCACCCTTTATGTCCACATCACTGGTGAAAAAAAGGAAGAGTTCTGTGACTATGAACAAAGGGAAGAACAGTATTAGGGTGACTCTCAAAGTCACTATCACAGTGACAAATGTGCCGTAGAGAAAACCAAAGTAACGGGCAGGCATAGGAAAGGAAAGAAATGCGGTGCTATTATATATGTAGGCTTCTAGAGAAGGCGGCTCTGATGAGGTAACATTTCAGCAGAATCTTCAAAGAAACCAGCAAATGATCTAAGCAGGCACCTAGAAGAAAACTTCACACAACAGAGAAGTTCAGAAGAATAAATTTCTTTATGCTCTAGGAATAGCAAAATATGTGGCAAGAGGGCAGTGAGAAAAAAGAGGTGGCAGGAGGTAAGGTCAGAGACGCATTCAGAGGCCAGAGCCTAAAGAAGGTAGTAAGTTAGAGGCCACTGAGGGAAGTTTCAGTTTCCCTTGGAAAGAGATGGAAAATCAGTAGAGGTTTTTCTGCATCAGAGGGAAGTGATCTTTCTTACAGTAATATAACACCAGCTGCTGTGAGGAAAACAGATTGCAGTGTGGCAAGAGTGCAAGGAAGTGTGGAGACCAACCATAGAGCTAATGCTGTGGTCCAGGCCGGGGTGATGTCATCTCGGGCCAGGGTGTTTGGGACGAGTGGGTGACAACTGATGGGCTCTGGTCAGTTGTATTTGAAGTCAGAGGAAACACCATTAGCTGATGGTGTTATGTGGGATTTGTGAGGAAGAAAGAAAAAAGATATGAAGAATAACTCGAAGGTTTTTAACCCATGCAATTTGAAGACCAAATTTACTAATTAAATTATTAAATTTGGTGTGATTGGGAATGAAACAGGTTTGAGAGGGGATCCAGAGTTGGGTTTTCGGCTAGCTTGGTTTGAAACGGTATTTGAATTCTAAAATAGGTAGTAAAATTAAATTGAATTAACAGATGTATTGCTGAGTTTATTTCAGCCCATAGTTTCTCCTTCATTTTTCTAACTTTTTCCACATCATGAGACAGAAGAGTTGCTGAAGAAGTGTGTGGATTCCAAGAAGGGTGTGACTGATGTACTTCTAAAGACCGAGAACTCATGTATGAAAAAGGAGAGAGAGATGGAAGTTGGGAACAGCTGAGACATTGCAGGTAGTCGGAAAGCCATAGAAATGTTGATGTTGGGCACATTAATCCACCTAGAATATAAACATAGTGCAAAGAATAGCAGGTACAGTCCATAGTTCCAGGGATTTCTTTCTTAAACTGTGTTAATGTTTATCTGTCTTCTAATTACTCAGTGCCAAAATTACCACCCGAAGTGCTGTCTATGAAATAAGAATAAAACAAAAGACTAAAAACAGACTTAACATATGACCCAGCAATCCCACTCCTGGACATATATTCAGAAGGAACTCTAATTCATAAAGACACCTGCACCCCAGTGTTCATAGCAGCAATATATACAATAGCCAAGCCATGGAAACAACCTAAATGTCCATCGACAGATGACTGGATTAAGAAGTATTGGTATATTTATACAATGGAATACTATTCAGCCCTAAAAGTGACAATATAATGCCATTTACAGCAACAAGGACTTCCCTGGGTAATATCATTCTAAGTGAAGTAAACCAGAAAAAGAAAGGAAAATATCATATGACATCACTTATGTGGAGTCTTAAAAAAGGAAAAGAAAGGAAAAGAAAAGACAAGTGAGCTTAAATATAAAACAGAAACAGACTCACAGACATAGAACACAAACTTGTGGTTGCCAGGGTTGATGGGTGTGGAAAGGGGTAGACTGGGAGTTTGAGATTTGTACATACTGAAAGGTATATATAGATAGATAAACAAGTGCATACTGTACAGCACAGGGAAATGTATTTAAGATCTTGTGGTAGCTCATGGGGAAAAAGAATGTGAAAACATATATATGTATTTCACATATGGCTGAAAAATTCTGCTGTACGCCAGAAGTGACACAACATTGTAAACTGACTATAACTCAACTGAAAACATGAAAAGGGTGAAAAGCAAAATAAAGCTATAACAATTTAAATCTCGTATTTCTCTGCTTGTTTTTCTTTAGTGGAATGTATTTAGTCTGAAGATGAAGAAGCTGCAAATTGTTGGAGGAAATGGAAAAGAAGAATGAGCATATGATGTAGAGAGAGAAAAGAACATATAGAACCATTTTTTGAGAAGATGGAAAAGGAGAAGGCCAGTTAAAGGCAGGACAAGGGAGGGTTCTAGTCCTTAAATTTCAGGTACTTGCTTGCTTCCTCTCCACTGTGTCTTCCACTGTCCTGAGTCAAAAACACTGCTGACGGGTTTAGAGTGTTAGGGCAGGTGAAGGGCTTTCCTACCCAAACACTGGCAGAAATTTTATCCTCTTTGTGTTTCCACCTTTGGGTACCCCTGGTTGTTACAGGCTACTTACTTACAGGATAAACTCATGAAATCTTTTATTATGAAATCACTAATAAACCATAACTTCATTGCCAGCACAACAGTTTTTTACAGATATTCTGTGATCAAATCCTCATGTTATGTTACAAGTACTATTCTATTTTCATGTTTCAAATGAAGCAATTGTAATATCATGAGAATAAGTAATTTTTCTGCTTTGTGGGAAAATATCTGGCCTGTCTATCTACTTTTTGGAGTCCACAGTGACTTTGTTTTTGACATACCTGATATGACTTTATGTCTGGAGGCATCCTAATGAGTAGGAAGACTTTATGACCATCAACACAGTTGAACATATAATAAAATGCCCAGGCTGCCAGTACCTGCCTATTCTCCAGGCCCTCCTCCAAGTCTATGTTCAGTTAGGCTGTCTACCCAGAACTACAGTGGGGACCAGTGCAGGCTTGATCTCCTCAATTTATTTCCATTACCTCTGCCACCAAGTTTTGGAGACTTATACTAAATTCCTTGATCAAACACCTGCTGTGATTCTGAATCTTGTAGTAACCTTCCTATTGGAGTTTACCCATCTTTCTTATCATTTTAGATACATTTGTGGGAGTTCATACTACATAGATCAAAATTAAAGGGGAAAAAACACAGTTTTTCCCAAAAGAGGGTGTTTTATGTGGGTAAAGGAGGTCAAGAAAATCATTCTGGGTCAGTAATATTTTAGAAATTATAAGAGTAGAACATTTCCGCAGCTAAAGAAATCCCAGAAACATTTTGACAGGCATAAGCGACTGAAGAAAGAGTGATATAATGGAAGTTAAGGGAGGATAAGATTTCAAAAACAAGTTTCAACACCCAGGAGGGGCTAATGTGGATAAGAAATAATCTAGCAAATGTAGGAAACATTTTAAGTTGTGTGAGCTCCATCTCCACTTTCCCTTTTAGGAAGAAGAATGTCCTCACCAGGAAGGATTCCACAAGGAGAACATGGGTCTCTCAGACAGAACTGTTCTCCAGATGAGAGACAAAGAAGCACCTCCAAAATACCCTAACAACCTAAGGAAAGCAATTTCCTAACCAGCCCCCACCTGCTAGGAACAAGTTGAGTGAGCAACTTCAGGACATTAAACAATTACCACAGAACAAAACTTGAAACAATGAGGCTTGAATTGTCATTGAGCCATAAATTTTGCCAAGATGAAACGAAATGTGAAGACAATGTGTTTACCTACAGGGTGATTCAATTCATGCTTAATTAAAGTACTACCAATTAGTGTGACACCTAGCTGGATCCTATATTTGAAATCATGCACATTGACTCTAGAGAAACTTTAAATTGTATAAGTGAGATGCATTTTACAGCAGGGAGATAATCAGTTCCACTCAGGACAGATGTATTCCCCCCACATACACCACCTTTCTAGATATGCTCTTACTCAACGTTTTACTTAGGTCCTGGGGTAGAATTGGAGTATTGGGAACAGAGGAAAAATCTGATGATAATGAGCAAAGCCACGGACCCCAGTTATATAGGAGTGGCTGCTAAGGGGTCATGAGGTCGCATGATGGCCTCCAGTAAGGGAGACCTGGGACACTTAACTCCAGTGTGCAGACAGTGTATAGTTCTCCATGGGGTGGAGGCCTTATCTCTGGTCACTGAAGTGACTCCAGGACACTGGCAGTTGAAGTGCTTGCCCCTGTGCAAAATGGATACATGAGTGGATGTTTAACCTTCTCATCTAAAAGAATCTCTCCAGACAATTACTGTCCCATTTCCAGGCCACCCAACATCTCTCTTTTCTACTCTCTTTTTCTTAGTTTTCTCTCCTTCTACTGTTGTGAGAATAGTTTCTACAATCACAAAAAGGGAACGTTAATTCATACTCAAAATACATTCCTTTACATTCTTCTGAAAATCATAACTATAATCCTTCAAAACCTAAAACTTAACTTTATTTTTCTTCCCTCTCCTCTACTAAGACTTCATGCCCTGAAAACCACTCAGGTTATATGTCTAGCATGGAAAGACAAAAAACATGAAAAAATAAAAAACAATTTATTAATATGAAAATATTATCTTACCACAATTATTTCAGAATATGTATCAGTTAAGGATCTTTATTGCAAGCAACAGAATCTTCTCAGTAATAAGGGGAAAAAAAAGATTTTTAAGACTGTTAGGTAGCAGACAGGTTCTCTAGGATGATGAGAGAGCCAGACTCTACTGCTGCTTCAGTGAGAAGAGTACCAACTACACAGTGAAGAAATCTCAAGAGAAAACAACCTTTCTATCAGCCCCTGGCATAAAGTCATTTCCAGATCCAATGGCAGAAGCTCCACCAAAGTCAGCCCTGAGTAAACGGACTCTTCTATTTATATATGCAGGAAACAAAATCCCCCATGAAAACTTGCATCTTTGGGTTGCTCACATCTCCATCTCACAGATGTATATCTGCCTGACAGAATCTAAGTCACATGTCTCCCCGCTGGAGAGTCTGAGAATGAGAGCGTTTTCTGTCTTCCACTTTGGAAAGCAGAGGCTTATAATGTGAGTAATTTCCATCTTTGTTAGATTCAACCAGTTCTTCCAGGTGGGTCTGTGTAGATAAACCTTAAAATAGGGATAATAATAATAATAATAATAACTCAATAACATTGTCACGTACATCATGTAGAACACTTTCTTATTTTCACTTTACCATGTCTCAAATTTTCCTTTAACTTTTCCTCTATTTTTTAAAAGTCAGAAAGTTTATTAACATTTCTTAGGTTGCTCTTATCTTTTGACAGTCATACTTAACAAAGCCTTAAAATGACTCTAGAACAAATACGTCCTGACAACACACATAGTGTCTAACGTATTATGTTGTTTTTATTTAAGTTTTATCTTTTTTTCACATCTTAAATTTTGTATTATTCTTAATTTTTAAACAGTTACTATTTTGTACCTAGTTCTGTGTAAACAGAAAACAACTTTGTTCTTTCTCAAACATTCTGAAAAACATCCCATTAAAATACTTTATTGGACCTTTCTTTCCTGCCATTAGTTCATTAGTCACTTTCAGATTAGTAATAGGCTTTTTATAAAAAGAAAATAAATGATATCAACTTGATATAAATTTTAAAATTACACTCTTGAATTTGATTCAGTTTCTGCTTTTCTACCTTCCTCTCAGACCCTATGTTCACATGCTCAGGCCTGACTCTCCAGACTGGGGATAAGGAAAGGGTAACTACTCTCACCATGTTCACTCAACACAGTGGTGGAATTCCAGGCCAGAGCAATGAGGCAAGAAAAGGAAATAAAAGGCATCCAAAATGGGGAGGAGGAAATAAAATTGTTACTGTTGGCAGATGAAATAAACTTACAACCAGAATTCCCTAAAGATTCCACTTAAAAAACTGATAAGATGAATTTTAAAATTCTGCTAAGTTGCAGGATTCAAATTCAACATCAAAAAATCAGTTGCATTTCCTTGCACTAACAGTGAATTCCTTGTAATGGAAATTACAGCTAAAAGAAAAACAATCCCACTTCTAATCGCATCAAAAAGAATAAAATGCACAACATTGTAAAATGACTCTAAATCAATAAAAAATGTTTAAAAAAGAATAAAATGCTTAGGAATAAAGTTAACAAAGCAGGTGAAAGACTTATACACTATAAAGTACAAAACACTGATGAAAGAAAGTTTAAAAGACACAAATGCAGAAACATCCTATGCTCATGAATTGGAAAATTTAATATTCTTAAAATATTCATACAAAATAAAGTGATCTATAGATTCAATGTAATCTCTATCAAAATTCCAGTGTTTTTTTTTTACAGAAATAAAAAAATTCTACAATTCATACAGAACCACACAAATCTTCATATACACAAAGCAATCCTGAGAAAGAACAAACCTGGATGCATCACAATTTCTGATTTCAGAAAATATTACAAAGCTACAATATTCAAAATAGTATTGTCCTCACATAAAGAGAACACTTAGACTAATGGAACAAAATAGAAAGCCCAGAAGTAAATCCACATGTATACAATCAACAGATACTCAACAAGGCTGCCAGTACCACACAAGGTGGAAATTATTTTCTCTTCAATAAATGATGTTCAAGATAATAGATATTCACATAAAAGAATGAATTTGGACCATTTTCTTACACCACAAACAAAAATCAACTCTATATGAATTAAAAATTTAAATGTAAGACATGTAATCGCTCAACTTCTAATGCAAAACATAGAGAAGAATTTCACAACATTGGCCTTGGCAAGATTTCAAAGATAGGACACCAAAATCACAGGCAAAACAAAAACAAAAACAAAAATAATTTGAATTTAATAAAAGTAAAAAGTTTCTGTACAGTAAAGGAGATGATCAGCTGAGTGAAAAGGCAACTTATAGATTGGTAGAATATATTTGCATAGCATATACCATAATGAGGGGTAATCTCCCAAATATATAAGAAACTCTTACAACCAAGAAAAAAAAACCTAGAAACCCAATGGAAAAGTGAGCTAAGCACTTGAGCAGAGTTCTCCAAAGATATACAAATGGCCAACAAGTATAGGAAAAAATACACATCATTAATTATTAGGGAAATTCATCAAAAACACAATGAGATAGCACCTCAGACCTGTTAGAACAGCTATTATTCAAAAACAAATGATGACAGATGTTGATAAGTGTGGAGAAAAAGAAACCTAGCACACTGCTGATAGGAATACAAAATGTGGGAACACTATGAAAAACACTATGAAATATCTTCAGAAGATTAAAAGTAGAGCTAACATATGAGCCAGCAATTTCATTTCTAATTACTCAAGAGAAATGAAATAGGACCTCAAAGAAATTTCAGACTCCCACGTTCATGGCAGCAGTATTCACAATCACAGTGACAAGATGTGGAAACGTCTGAATGGCCATCAACAGATTAATGAGTAAAGAAAAGATGGTAGATGTGTACAGTGGAATACTGTTCAGCCTTTAAAAAGGAGAATACTCCCTCATACTATACACAAAGTAAACTCAAAACGGCTTAAAGACTTAACCATAAGACAAGACATTACAAACCTCTTAGAAGAACACATAGACCAAACATCATCTGACATAAATCTCAGCAACATTCTCCTAGGGCGGTCCACCCAGGCAATAGAAATAAAAGCACAAACAAATGGGACCTAATCAAACTTATAAGCTTTTGCACAGCAAAGGAAACCATAAGCAAAACAAAAAGACAACCTATGGAATGGGAGAAACTATTTACAAAAGACGAGACAGACAAGGGCTTAATTTCTAGAATATATAAACAGCTCATACAACTTGATAAGAAAAGAACAAACAACTGAATCCAAAAAAGGGCAGACGATCTCAACAAGTAATTCTCCAGTGAAGACTACACATATCAATTATGCTCATGAAAAAAACCTCAGTATTGCTAATTATTAAAGAAATTCAAATCAAAACTACAATGGGGTCTCACTTCACACCAGTCAGATTGGCCATCATTCAAAAGTCCACAAACCATAAATGCTGAAGAAGCTGTGGAGAAAAAGCACCCTCCTACTCTGTTAGTGGGAATGTAGTCTGGTGTAGCCACTATGGAAAACAATATGGAGATTCCCCAAAGAACTAAAAATAGACTTTTCCCCACTGAGTGTTATGCTGACTCTGGGTCTGTCATGAATAGCGTTTGTTATGTTGAAGTCTATTCCCTCTATAACCACTTTGGTAAGAGTTTTATCATAAATGGGTGTTGAATTTTATCAAATGTTTTTTCTGCATCTATTAAGATGATGATGTGATTTTGTCATTTCTTTTGTGAATGTGGTGTATCACAGTGATAGATTTGCTTATATTGAAACATTCTTGTGACCTGGGATGAATCTGACTTGATCATGCTACATGATATTTGCCCCTGGTTTAGCCATGGGAATGTTAGCACTCTGCTCTGTTGTCTCTGAGATTTTGTGCCCACAGGTCACCAGTGTGGATCTCCAGATGTCAGGCACTAGGACCTCTGTAGTGGTCGTGCAGTCACAGCCCTGGATCCACGGAAACTCAGAGATAGAGAATGGAATGAAGACTAATGAAAGAAATCCTAGTCTATCATTGAATTCTATTAAATTTTATTGAAAACTCATAGAACTCTGCACTCAACATCTGCAGGGCTGTAATCCTTTAATGGATACAAAAAATATTTAGTTGACATATATTTACTTGTGACTCGTTTCCCTTCCTTGGACAATAGGGATAATAATAACCCCATATTATAAAGTGTTATTATGAATATTAACTTACATACATAAAGATTCTGGCCTAGAAACAATTAAAAATAAGAAATATTATTGTCATTATTATTCACGCAGCAAACACACAGCTAGTAAGTGAGGTGGTTGATGGCATGGGTTCTGGAGTAACACTTTTTGGATTCAAATTTTATTTAGGACCTTGTGATTGTAACAAGTTATTGAATCTCTCTAATATTGTGGTAAAAGTATCTGTAAGACTAAGAGAAAATAATCCATGTAAAGAAGTTGTCACTGGGTCTGATTCAAGTGTGCAGAAACTGGAAGATGTTCGCATTATTGTTTTTATTTACTGGGTGCTGCTTGTCAGCACCTGGGTTAGCATAAGCCATGATCATTCCATCAGGGAACCTACAGCCCTCACCTATGAAACAAGAGCAACCAGGTCCATTGTGAATGAATCTAATATTCCAGGCAACTGGACCTAGGAAAATATTCTATGAAGTTTTGACATCCTCACAATATTCACACTGGCCCCAAACATGAAATAAAGAGCATTATTTGAATTGATTCAATGGAACTTTTCTTTTTATTGCAAGCAGCAAGAAGAGGTAACAAGCTATTGCAATTTGGGAGCTTATAAAATCTTTGTGGAGACACTTTTTCTGAGTCAGTCACTGATTGATTCCCATTTGTAAAAGTGTTATGCCTCATGGTATAAATTGGACAGACTATTTTGCCTGCCAGCAGGCCCTGTGGGCCATTGTTGTAAGAGGAAGTGGGTCCTGATCATAGAAAAGGGGAAGCCTGGCTTCTTTTCATCCACTAATGGGTGACTGTTGGCTGATCTGAAAGCTCTGGCCATCCTGCCTGCCATTCCACAGCCAGTGGTGCTGATGGCTAGGGTGGGCCTGTAGCACACAGGCAAGTCCTACCTGGTGAACAGGCTGGCTGATGACAGCAAGGGTGAGTGAAGGCACCAGCAAAGCCTCCCTGAGTCCCTTCTGTCCATCGAGACTCCCAGCATTCAGGACGGTGATGTGAGGAGAGGAAGTTAGGGATGTGGAGGAACATTGAAATCTCACTTTCAATCCAGTGATGGGCTACTGACATTTTCTCTGTTCTGGAGGATAAGACTCAACTCTCAATTCCCACTTTGCCTTAACCTCCTCCTTAAAGTATAAATATACTTTTCTGGAAGGAGTAAAGTAGTAGTAGTAATAATAATAATAATAATAATAATAATAATAATAATAATAATAATAATAATAATAAAAAGTAATTCAAGCTAACACTTATCTTTAAGGTAAAACTTAACCTTTCAGTTTGTACTGGACATTCTAATTTCTCTCTTTATATAGTTGTAATTAAGACCAATACTCATTATGGTTTCATTTATCTCTTTTAACTCAGGTTTTGTTAGTCTTACTCAATTTCCTGAACTGTCTGCTACTAAATCTCCACTCCCTCTTTTCTCCACACCCCCTCTCTGGGCTGCACGGTGCAGTCTCACAGGAAGGGCATCTGGGTGTGTTGTGTGCCTCACCCCAAGAAGCCAGACCACACTCCAGCTCTGCTTGACACAGAAGGCCTGGGGGATGTAGAGAAGGTGAAAAATAAATCTGCTTAATCCTACTTGTGTCAGACCAATAGCACTCTTTGCACCATCCATCCCCACTCCTTCATTTATGCTTTGAGTGCATCATACTTTTAAAAATTAATTTATTTTTTAATTGAGCTACAGTTAATTACAACCTGCCAATTTCTAGTAAACAGCACAAGGTCCCAGTCATGCATATACATCCATGTATTCATTTTCATTTTTTTCAGAATGTGTCATATTAATGTATTATTCCTTTCATTTATTTATTTACATGGTTGTGCACAAGATTTGACATCAGAGCCAATTTGAAGCCAACAAATGTGATCCTTATGTGAGAAAAGTAAACACAAAGTAGGAGAATGATTGGCTAATTGAGGTACTGTCGCCTTTGGCCACACATATAAGCACTGACAGTGAGCTGTAATTCCAACTGACAGAATTTGCAGCCCATAAAATAATGGCTAATGACTTTGAATTATGTTATAATTATACAAGAATATACACACAGCAAGAAAGTACTGTTTGTTTGAAAAATATCAATCATTCATTTTAACAAAAATTTTCTGCTATGTATTGGGTATTGAAATCTATTTTTCATTTATTTTTTTAGGTGAGTATTTGCTAATGAATAACATTATCCAAATTCTGCCATAAATATGGCCAGTGTACACAGATACATTCTCTAAATCATGTAGGCTGTCTACATAATGTGGCCATGATGAGGGATTTCTCTTATCCCCTTGACTTGGACAGAAGCCAGGGGCAGCTGATGAAGTTGCAGGGTGAAATAAAGGGGTTTGATTGTAGTGAGAAAGCAGGACACAAAGATCCGGGACAACAGCAGTTTGGAATTGGGAAGACTTGTTTGTCCATTTGTAATTAACATGAACTATTTCAGAAATAACTGCGTTGTGTGTGTCCATATGCTGACTCTAATTTATACCCATAGGGTAGTTAATAGATTGTGAATGGATGAAATCTTGAATAAAATAACATAAGTTAAAGTGATTTTGTACAGGAAGCATTTTGTTTTGAATTAACAACATAGAGTTTGTTAACTGGCATGAGAGTCTTGGGCAGTAATGAAGTTGGCAGGGCTTAAAGCACGTGATGAGTTAGGAGAATTGGACAGGTTCCAATGCCCTAACCTGAGTAGGATATAAGGTCAGGCACCCCGGGGCTCCTGCCAGCTGTGCAGCTCCTGGGATTGTTCCTGGTGCCCTGCTCCTCCCGGCTTCAGTGAGGAAACACACCCTGTCAGGTCTTCAGTCCCAGAGGACATGCCAGCTGCCCACGGCATTCACCATGGACTGGGCCGTTGCTTCACAGAGAAGGACCCACCTGGGGTGAAGATTGGCTGTTTGTGTTCTTGCCCGTGATTCACTCAGCATAGACACACTGGCAGAATGAACCTAAGCCTGAGGAGGCCAAGGGACACCACCTGAAACTGTCTCATCAGTCTTGCTTCCTTCAGCTCTTCCCCAGTATTCTTGAAGAGATGTGTCCTCTATTTTTCTTTGCATTTGTAATGAGTTCCAGCAACCATCTGCAACACTGAAGACTTTCCTTCATAAACACATCTGTGAGGACTACGTACCACCCAGCTCACAGGTGAGGGAGCACTCGTGAGGAGGACTACACACACAGATCTGAGGGAAAGGGAGAAGGAACACAGAACTGTCTAGAGCAGCTCGCTTGTTCCTGCACCAAAGCATGTGCAAAAGAATGGTTCTAATGCAGCCTTCCTGCAGAATGGGTGAGAAATTACATGCACAGAACTTGGATTCCTCCAGTAATTTAACAATTATGTATTAATTTTCAAGTATGGGAGAGGCCTTTCACTTGGGCCCTTATCTTGAAATGTATATAACTTTATTCCAGAAATGACAACTTGTAAGTGAACATCAGAGTTGGTGAAAATTTCTCTTCCTCTGCTTTAATTGTCCTTTCCCTCACTCCCACTCCCTTCCTTTCTCTACACCATGGTCACTTTCTGTCACCAACTCCTTTTTCCAGATTCCTGTTTGTATAATTGCCACGTGCCTTGGGGGACTTGATGAGGCAGCCCTCATCATGCCCCCTCACCCCATTTACCAGATCACCCAGACCTTCAGTGTGCTCAGGGCCTTCCTCTGCTGATACCCTAGGGTCTCTGGGGGCTGGACCAGTGGTGGGACTTATTCCAGTGGCTTTGGTCAGGGAAATGGCAACTCAGCATCAGTTCACAGCCATCAGGAAAGCAGAACTATGACTGTAGATTCCACAGTCTGTCAGCCTGCGGGCATCATGTTCAGTGAGAAATCAATCCTCATGTCAAAAGCAGACTTTTATATTAAGAGACGCTCCTTGACCAGATTGAGGAATGAAGGTGGACATGAAAAGTTTGCAAGTGATGGGCTCTTTCTTCACTCTTTTAATTCATATCCTTTTTCTGTGAGTCACAGATGGAGGTTGCTTCCTTGCTGGGTAAGTTTCATGGGAGGAAATCTTGAGGAACCCAGAGAACACGGAGTGGCCTATCCCATAGAGAGGACGGCGGCGGGTGTAGGTGGGTGTGCATGCACTTACTTCCCTTGAGCACTAGTTCCTAAAACTGTGTCCCTTAGTTTGAGACCCCTGGGCAACAGTAAACATGATAAGGAAATGGGAATTGGGGGCCCTTCTGGGTGGCAGCTTATGTGTTTCTTTACTTGTATTGAGGGAAACCCCAGTGTTCATGTGGTGAGCTTTGTGGTGGGAGGTAAGTACACAGTGTGGAAGACCGTCCCGTAGATGAGTTCCTGACATGGCAGGGGAGGCAAGTATAAATAGGCCATTTCAAGTTCAAATTTATATAACAAGTCATATAGTATGAGGGCAACCTGGGGCAATAGGCAGCACAGAGGGGGACGCCTCATCCAGGCTCAAGACATCAGCAAACAGGAGACTGGCGGGAGGAACAGATACTAACACATAATGGGTAGTGAGTGAGGAAGCTGGGGTGCTTAGTGATGTCTGTGTTCTGTGAGCCAACTCCCAGAGTCAGATTTATGTGCAGTTGTGGAATTACAAGCATTTGATTCTAACCACAGGGGTCTTAAGCCCTAGACAACTAGGAAGAATTCCTAAAATATTCAGTTGACTTTGAAGTGTAATTTCCTTTTGAAATCATCATCTTTATGAATTTGGGGTTGGTGTTTAGGGACCACATTAGCCAACAACCCAGGAGACTTCAGCTCATGGGTACCAGGTTCTCTTATATTTTCTGGAGATTCATGATAACATGTGCATATATTTATTTTTTTACAAAGTCAGTACTACAACTACACACGCTTCCTGCATATTTATTTTTTCTACTTATGAAAGATACACCTTGGATATTCCCCATGTTAGCACAAATCAAGCTCCTCTTTCATTTCAGTGAGTGCAGAGTAGTCCTTTGTACATGTGTCTGGGGACTGACCTCCCCAGTATGTGACAACACTTGAAAGTTGTTTCTAGTCTTGTGGAATTTCAACAGTCTTGCAACAAACAGACTACTACATATGCCATTTTCAATTTGGGTCAAAAAATCTATAAAATGAATTCCCAAATGCTGTCTTGCTGGAACAACAGTATTTGAATTTAAAATTTGGATGTACATTGGCACTGTTGGCATTCTCCCTGGTGGAGATCAAACACCACTGGATTCCTGGAACCCTTGCCCGCCAGTGTCATGGCAAACCACGAATTTCTGGCCCATCTGAGAGCTGACACACGTACTCGGTAATTTTACTTTGTGCATATTTTAGAGTGAGTGAAGGGTTTTTTTAACATTCTTTTTATTGAGTTATAATCATTTTGCATTTTGTGTCAAATTCCAGTTTAGAGCACAATTTCTCAGTTATACACGGCATACATATATTCATGGTTACATTTGTTTTCGCTGTGAGGTACCACAAGGTCATGTATCTGTTTACCTGTGCTGTACAGTATAATCTTTTTCATCTCTTCTGCACAGAGAGTCAGTGAAATTAAATACTTTTATTCTCTTCACATATTTTTGCTGATTTTAAAAAATGTGTTTGTTGCTCTCTCCTCACTGAGTCATAAGGGCTTGTTATAGTTTAAAGAGGTGACCTCTGTGCTGGTATCACCGACGGCGAATGTACGTCCTCTTACTGTTTGTTGTTTTGCTTTTCTTAAAGGTTTTCTATAACTCATCATTGTCTTCCAGCTTCTTTTACATCTCTTCAAATTAACTAATTCAATCCATTTTTTGTTCTTTTTGACATCAAGCCCTGGTAATAACTTCAGTATCTCTTTGGTAATCATTTTTTATTTTTAAATTTTCCTTGAACGAAAGTACCATGACACATATATTTTAAATGAGCTAAACTGTTACTCTATTCAAACATAAGAAATCTTCCAAAATATACTTAAGAGGAATTCTAAGGCCTTTTAGAAGTCTCACTGAGCATTTTCAGCCCCAAACCAGCTACTTTTTAATGACCAGGAACAAGGTAAGTAATGCAAAGCTCGCCGCAACTTGGGCCACTATTGACTTGTTTCTGGTTCTTTGAATGTTTTCTTTTAGTTTATTTATTTGAGTAGTTAATGCCTTAGCTTTCTTTTTAAATCCATCTCTAAGTAGTTCTCTTTGCATCTGTGAAAAGGAGAGAAAACACCCATTTGAAAACACCAGGAGTCAGCGTTGTGTATCTAACAGCTGTATCAGCTAAGCACGTGTGTCTGTTTCTCTGTCCCTGAGATATTTTCTGATGTTTGGCCAATATTTGCAAACATTTGGACCTGGGCAGGGTTTACAGCTTCCCACGATCCCTCAACACCATGTCACTGGGTGGGAGAGATGGGCCCATGTCAGGCCTGAGAACTGTCTCACTCATGTGCTCCAGGCCTAAGAATGCACTTCGGGAGGGAATGTAGGTGAGTTGCAGTTACTTCCTATTGCCCTGAGGTAAGACGACCACACATATGTCACAGATAATGGCAACTGCTAACTCTCTTTGGAACACTGGCCACCGAAGTCCAGTTTGGGACAAAGAATGCATTGACTCAAGGTGTATAACATGAGTCAGGTGGATCTGGAACCAAAGGCTGCAAATTTTAGAGCTTTCAGCCTCCAGTACTTTCTACAAGGCACAATCTGGTACTTTCAGGGGCAGGTCTATTTCACGCCTCTGATGGTTGTACTAAAAGCCCTAAGAACTAAAGGACCGAAGTCCTGTTCACTTGGGGGCAAGTGGGATCCTATAGTCACCACAAATAGCAGCCTAGGATCCCAGGTAATTTAATTTGGACCCTGTGAAACCTAAGACTACAGGAAGTGCTGAGTCTTACAGACATAAGCCTCTTCCTTTTCCCACATCTCTTAGATGTTACAATGGATTTCCCTCTGGGATTTGACTTTAGGTAGAATTTATGCTCCTTTCTTCCCAAGGAGCTGGGGTGTCATCCATCAGGTGCCACCCAGGCCCCTCAAGGCCTACCTTCAGCTTGTGCTCCAGCAAACGGTCCTGCTGTCTCAGAAGGTCTTCTCTCTCCCTATCCATCTTCTCTTCCAGCTGAGCTAGATTCTCCTTCATGCTTCGCTCCTGCATCTCCAGTTTTTGCTGTTGCTCTTTCAGTTTCTCCTTTAGCAATTCTTGTTCCCTCTCAGCGGCCTCCTTCTGGGCACGTTCAACTGTTTCATAGCAATTTTCAAGAGGGAAGAAATATCAGTTATGCAGAACTGTACCCTCCTGAGCTCAGCCACTAAAGTGACTTTAAAATGGCAGGAGGGAATCTGAACATGCCTTCTATCCACATCAGGAAGACACGCTTCAGCATGGGATGGAAAGGCACTGATCAGACCTACATGCAACCCAACCTCCCGGAGTTGCCTTCAGACATATCAGAGAGCTCCCACAGAAGGAAAAGAAGTCCCTGGTGTTAGGATGTGTTTGCTGTCACACCAAAGAGCATCACGGGAACCACCTTCCCGTCTGTGGGCTCATCCCTGCCCCGTACCTGCCATGGCATTCTCCCAATCAGTGAGGGATTTGTCTGCTTTCAGGATGGCTTCCTCCACTCCTGCTTGGGACTGCAGGAAGCTGTGAAGGACCTCATTTGCCTGAGGAAGCAGCAAGAAGCAAGGATTTGTCAGGCAGCCAAGATCTAGTCTATTACAGGGGAAATTTTATTTCTGTAAAACTACAAATCGGACCCCGTGAAATCTTCATATTTCAAAGGATCCCACAGTGTCACAGATGTCAGGATCATGTGCAGCTCTACAAACAACCATCCTCCATTGCCTGCAACCGCAGCACCTGCCCATCGTTTTCCTTCTGAATAATGCTCATCTAATCTTTCTTTATTATAATTCCATTTTTTTAACTTCAACTTGTACATTCTGTCTCCTCTTCCAGGAAGCTTTCCTGAGCCTTATTCTGAGCTCTGAACGGCTGCTGAGTACATGCAGCTGCCCCACCAGCTCTACCACTTGAGGGCGATGTGATCGCTGGCAGATTACATTTTCATGCATCATTTTCTCAATTTGATAATGAGGATGACAGCGGTACCAACATCATTGTTCTGATTCCTACATTGATTGTCTAGGCAACTCAGCAAAGCAGAAAGAACCTGAGATCACCTCCTCTCACAGGTCAACCAAAACACAACTATTTGCAAAACAACCATCCACGAAAAAGACCAGAACCTATCAGAAAATATCTCATACAACTGAAAGCACAAAGAAGGAACCACAAGGATGTAGGTAAGAGGTGTGGAGCTTCAATGTAGACAAATCCCTTCCCCTGGGTGGATTATTCACAACTGGGAGAATAATGAGACCTGCAGACTTTCTCCCAGAGGAGCGAAGGGTCTAAACCTCAACTGGGATCCCCAATAAGAGGTCTAGCCCAAGGAGAATCACAGAGGGACGGCCAGTGGGGCTCACTTCCAGGAGTCCCAGAAGGATGATGGAAATAAGGACTGCTCTCTTTTGTTTGCTTGTATATTGCTTTTGTTTTGATTGGTAACAGGTTTTTTAAAATGCTTCACTTATTTATTTATTTTTGAGGGGTGTCACTGGGTTTACTTATTTATTTAGCTTTCAAGGAGGTACTGGGGATCGAACTCAGGAACTTGTGAAGGCTAAGCATGTGCTCCACCGCTTGAGCTCTGTCCTCTTCCCCTTGAGCTGTATCCTTCCCCCAAGACTCTACCCTTAAAGGGCACACACAGAACCTCAAACGGGCCTGGACCAGGGATCCGGGACCCAGGGACTGGGACCCAGGGCCTAGGACCCAGGACCCAGGGCAGAAGCGGTAATTTGGGGAGCCAGGATCAGATCTACTTTCAGATTCTGGAGAGTGTCCCAGAGAGGCATAGGGCACCTGCAGCTCACCCAGGGGCAGGGACACTGGTGGCCCCCTTTGGGGAGCTCCTTCTACCTTGTGGACATCTTGCTGGCAATCACCATTTTGGAATTTTCTCTCCAGCATTTTAGCCCCAAGATCCAGCACCACCCTGACCCAATGGTCTGCAGGTGACAGTGCTGGGATGCCTGAGGGCTAGCACCTAGCTCAGCATGGACACAGCCCCACCCATCAGCAGACAGGCTACCTTAGGACCTCCTGAGCCCACAGCCACCTCCACACGGGATCCTGACCAAGCCCCTCACACCAGCGTACAGGACTTCACCTGAAGCACCCAGGGCACTGCCCTCCAGCCAGAGACCATGGGCCCAGCTCCACCCATTAGTGGGAAGACACCAGCCACAACAAAGCCTCAGTCCTTTACCCTGCAGACCCAGCCCCCCACCAGCAGGCCCGATTCTGCCAGAACACCTAGGCTCAGGCTCTGCCCAACGAGCAGGGCAACACAAGCTTCAGGACAACCCAGACTCAGCAACAAAATGTGTCAGGAACGGGATCTAACCAACAGTGGCCCAACGCATGCTCTGGGACCATTGGGTCCTGCAGCCACATCTGGGACCTGGCTTTGCCCTCTGGGTTGGCTGGCACTAGCCCTGGGACCTGGCCTCCCCCACCAGTGGGTGGCCAACATCCCAGGGTCTTCTGGAGTCTTACTTCCCTCACCAGCAAACCTACACTAAAGGCCCCCAGGGCTCCACAGTCAGCCTCCTGGTGACCTGGTCCAAAGCACCAGATAGTGGCCTCTGCACAAGGCAGGACATGGAAACCACATGAATCAGAACAGAACCTCTGACTCCAATCTGCTGTTCTTTTCCCACCCCGTTACTCCTCACCTTGACCCCTTTCCCGGGCACCAGCATATAGCCCTGTTCCAGCTTGTCCATTGTTTCTAAGTAGAGCTTGTGTCCTCCAGGAGCAAAGAAAGTTCCTTCCTTAAAACCTTCCATCAGGAGCTCTGAAAGTTTCTGAAGCTCAGCCTGACAGTATTTGACAGAGACCTCTTCATTCTGCACCAAGAATTCTTCCTTCTTTTTTTGGATGTTGACCTGCCAGGGAAATGTGGGGAAATCCAATAGAAAGAAGCTGTTAGAGAGAAAGACCAACTGTGGTCCTTTGGAAGAAGCAGTCTGACAGCATCAGGGTGCAGGAGATGTAGAGTAATAAACATGGAGTCAGGAGACTAGTTCTATCCCCAGTTCTGACCAGCTCTCTGTGTGGCTTGTGGGAAGTCTCTGAACCCCTGTGGGCTCAGACTCCACACCTGTGAAATGATGGGTTTGGCAGGTGTGATGTCCATGATTCCCTTAACAGTAGTAGGACTAACAGCCAGCCATTCACCCACAACACAAATGAAATTTTGTTTATGAGTTGAAGTAGAGTTTCTTCTGCAAACTTGGGAGCTATGGATTAAATATATACTTAGCAAGTCACTTGCCTATTAATGAATTAACCACACACTAACCAGAGTTCTGAACCCTTCATGGATTAATTTTTGATTGAGGATTTGTGCGTGTGAAAATATAGGAACAGGCTTTTTTGCATATACTGATAAATTACAATTGAGCAGGCTTTGCCCTATGTGAACTAAGATAATTGTAACTTGTAGGATGGTCAAAAGTCAAACTTTCCATAAAGGTGACTATGGCAAGGAGAATTGTGATCTCCAAGGATTGTCCCCACTGGTGTCCACACTCTGCAGAGTCCCGAGACTTGTGAATACAATGAACACTCATCCCGTGTTTAAATTATGTTATGCGGCACAGGCTGACTCTATGAAATGGAGATTACCCGAGTGGACATTACCTAATCACAGGCCCTTTCAAAGGTGTTTTCCCCTGTTGGTAGCAGAAGAGGAAGTCAGAGAGATCAGAAAAAAGACACGGATGCAATGCACCATGGCTGCATCAAAGACGGAGGGCTGTTCCACAGAGCCTCTATGTGAGGAACAAGCCCTCATCTCCAGCCACAGTGCACTGAGAAGACCACCCACTGCCCTGGGCTGGGAGTTGACCTGAAGGAACGGAAACCACTAAATGTGTGTTAACTTACACTGCTAAGCAGAGGGTAATTCATGTTTCACAGTCCGAAATAAAAGCCCATCTTTTACAAAAAGGATGAACTGTAGCCCACAGAGGCTTGTCAGTCAGAAGAATCAAAACTCATTTTATGATGAATAGCACACGAGCCATGGGGACAAAAGAGGGAGTCTGGGATCATTCCAGAAGAAGGAGATCTTCTAAGATACGTTACCACAAGTTTCTTCTGGAACTCCCGCTTGTCATCCTTGAAGGAGTGCTCCATGAAGACTGCGATGGCTTCCCTCTCGCAGGCTGCGTGCATCTCCAGCAGCCCCTGCAGCGTGTCCGTGGGGAGGGTCACGCGCTGGGCCATCTGCTCGCTGTAGTGTGCGGATGCCTTCTCCACAGCCGCTGAGTTCTCACGCTCCGCCAGAGTCATCACTGCGTTCTCCAAACAAGGAACTGCCCCACTGTTGATGGTGTCCACATAGGCCACCGCCAGCGTCCCCAGCCCTGATGGACACAGGATATTTAGGGCAGCAGAGACAGTTCTTACAGGTTTGTTTGTTTGTGTTTTTTTTAGCTTTAGAGATCTGCATTCTAAAAATCACTAGGCTTTGACTGAATTTATTTTTCTTTCACTTTCTTCTCATCTTCATCTTGTCTTCAGCCTTGTCTCCTTCTTCTCTTTCTTCCATGAATCCTCTTCTTTATAATAACATCACTGTGTCTCCTACTCACTCCATCTTATGATTCTCAAATGCATCACATTATAATATTAGGTGAAAGACCTCGAACAAAATATTCAAGGGTCTCCAAGAACATCCTTTCCCAGTGTAGTAGAATAAACAGAACTAATTACACACATAAGTAAGGTACACAGTTTGTGGGCACTATTTGTATTGAAAGTGTGGTCCCCATTTAAAAGTGTCATCAACAATTTCAAGACAGTTGCAGAAATACTAAACCAAGAAGGGCCCATCTCAGAAAAGGGCCCCGTGTGACTGCCCAGGGGGCAAATGCATGAAGCCAGCATGGGACGTGAGACTGAGTATGCATTTGTCTCTCACTCAGTGAGTCTACATGGTTCATGACCTGGTATTTGTTTCCTCATTCATGCAAACTCACAGAACATCTTGTGTATCTTCACTTCCAACACTTATCCCATCAGACGTCTCATCAATGTGCATTTTTCCTAACTTAACAGGTTCCTGTCCTTATACTATTACTGTAATAGTATTATGAGGGTTGACAGGCTTCAACAACATTGATGTAGGAAAATTTTAGTGAAGAAGCATGCATTTCAGTGTGTGGCATGAACATCTACTTTCCCACATTACATACAAAAGGAAACACAATTGCTGACAAACCCAGAGTGTGCTCACAGCTCCATCACACACTCTGACCCACAGAGGGAGAGGCTGCAATGAAAGACTCACCTCCCCCAGTGACCGTGACCCCCTCTCCTAGGGTCTTGGATTTTGCATGGGTGAAGATATAGGAACAGAAATCTTTGCACTGCATCTGAAAACTCTCATCCAGTTGGTCATCTGGCACTTCTCCATATGGACTAATAGTTTTCTGGAGGTGACAGGCCGGTGAAAGACAAAGCACTTCCGTTTTGGAAAGAAACTCCTGATCATCTCTCTGGGCATGTTGGAATGTTGGACTTGGGGATCCTTGCCTGCAGAAGTGAAGAAAGAATAAACACTGAAGAAACAGACTTCAGGTCAGGGGGTGAGGACTTTCCTTTCCAGGGAGCTTTGCATCCCTGTAGCTCCCCTGCCTGTAAATCTCCTTTTATTGAATCATGCAAATTGAACTTATGCTAATCTAACCTGGGCATGGAAACCTCCCTCCCTGTTTTTAATTTTCTTTTGTCTTGTTTTTGGTACAGAGCTAAGAGTGTAGGAAGTGCTTCTGAACAAGAAGGAGAGGATCTGTTCCAAATGAAAAATCTTATGATTATTTTCCTCAGTTCTTGCATGATGTGCAGCAGATTCAACTCGTTATTAGACTTTTCTACAAAGATACATTAATACAAAACTTGTCAGAAATGTATTTCTGACATGACAGACCCTGTGAACAGACAGGAAATGTGGGCAGTTAAGTAACGCCATGGTCAGGATATATATGACCTTGCTGGGAAGATCACATGTGGAGAGCAGATAATACTCAGGACAGTAAATGAACAGCTTTATAAGATCAGAGTCAAAAAATACACATGGTGTAAATATATTTGGAAATGGCTTCAGTGTACACCCTCTCATGGTGAGACTAGCTTACGTGAAGCTTAGACATCAGCAGTCCTCTGCATTCTTTTATATTGGACGTGACAGTATTATACAGAGCATCTCTGGGCATATGACAGCAGTTCAATAAATGTTTATTGAAAGGATGAATAAATGATTAAATACACCAAATGCATATTGCTTTTGGGTGCCACCATTATCCTCTCTGTTAAATGTAAGTTGAGAAATTAATTTATTATATCATGTGTCGGGCAAGGTCTAGAATGAAGTGTGTTGTTATGAGAGAGATGAAACGAGGCATTGGACAGTCTTCCTGGAAGAATATGGCTATGCTATTTATGAAATTTTCAGTGTACAAACAGCCTGTGTATGAGGGGTGTGGCTATATGGGCAAGTGCAATGTACAGGGAGAAGAGTATTTCAAAGATTAGTTCTTGTGTTTACCAATTTCTGTATTGATGAGCTATTTTGCTCAGAAAAGGAGAAACACTTCATATGGAACATAAATGTGTGAGCCTCACTTTTTCATGGCATGAAGTTTCCTGAAATCATTTGGTCTAATACTGGATTCTAAATTTCCTCTGTGAACTTAAACTCTGACCACTGGGGTTTTTCCACAAGAATAATGACTGGAGCCATGACACTTGTTATTCACCCAGCACAAGTCCAATCTCAAATAAAGACTGAGGTCACATACTGGGTGGCAGGGCTCTGCAGACCCCATGACCTCCTGACCCCCCCAGCAGCCTGGCCAGGCTCTGATACCTGGAATCAACCTCAAGGCATTCTCCAGGTACTCATCTTCAGTAATGGGGTGTCCATCAAACTCCAGCTCCAGCATGAAATCTCGCACAGCCCACACGAAGTCTGGAAAGAAACTCACAAAATCAGCTGAGTCCTCTCCATCATCAGAGATGCACGGGGATTTTGTCCTGATCAGATTAGTGAGTTCGGTCACGTAGCTGGGATCTTAGCTAAGGAATGAGAGGTGCCCCGCAACACAATTTCCAGATCGCCCCCCAAAGCAAGTTTTATCAGCATTCCTCTCTGCCCCATTCCCCCTTCTAAGCCATGAGAACGGAGTCATGGGAAAGGAGAAGCAGGCTCAGCATCCATTCCCTCCGACTCAGTGAACTGGACCCAGGGCTTTCAGTCTGGGAAGGATACTGCAGCTGCTCCAGGGCCTGGTGGTTGATGGTGCTCATGCTGTTGTAGACAAAGCAGCTGCTCAGAAGCACGGCCAGGGTGAAGGTCCACGAGTCGATCTTGGAGTCACCCTAGAAAGCAGTGGGGTCCCCATTCTCTCAATCGCTTGGTCATTTTCTGTCAGCTGTACCGTAACTCAACAGGACAGCAAGGAAAATAAACTTTAAAACAATGCTAAACCCAAACCTTTGCCATGATGACGTGTTCCCCTCTCAGGGCCTCAGTCGCATTATCTTTTAGCAGAACGGAATGACATCGTAAATGTGTGTCACGTGTTTAATACACTGCCTGGCACATAGAATCTAAGCAATAAGGGGGCAATGATGCTTTTGCAAATTTCTCTTGATTATGGGCTGCATTAGGGTCACAAATGCCACTTACCTAAACTCATCAGCTGTTCATTGTGTGTCTAGAAAACACCAGATAATGCATTTGCTTGTGTGGCTATAAAGCTCCAAAGGACAGTCCCTAGCACCAGTGACATGGCTTTCTAGAGGTGCCAATAACATGTGCGAACATATAAATGTATCCAAGATGATAAACTGCCTGGAGTGGATCCACATGTTCTCATGTGAAGGACAAAGGTGGAATGAAAAAAATAAAATAAAATAAAGACCAAAAAAAAAGTACTCTGAATTGAGAGCCAGAAGTCGTTATGTTTGTCAGAGAGGTGATGGCATTCAGCTGAAAATAACTGGGCTTCAAAGAACTGAAGGGATGTGGGTTTGTGGAAGAGAAAGGGCTAGTGCAGATTGAAGGAATGGGAGAAGTGAATCAGTACTGCCAGGAACTGCAATCCCACAGAGGAATCACAGGGCTAATTTATTTGTCTGAAATGGTGCTCATGGCGGTGCTAGGAGATGGTGAGGCTGAAAACGAGATGAGAGCAAGTCCTGAGTGGCCTTGGAAGGGAGTCAGATCCTATCACGACATGTAGTGAGGGCAGCAGGTGTTCGTCTGCTATCAGGTTACAATTTGCTATGTTCTGGTTCCTTGACAAATGCAATAAGGTAAGAAGAAGAGGGTTATGCAAACTATGGACTATTTGGTACTGTAGATCATTTTTGGCTGACACCGAGGTGATTGTTGAATATTTCAACCTGAATGTTTAAATTCAGAATGTCTGAATTCATATCACAGCTCTTTTCTGCAGTAATGAAAGCTAAAGGTTCACGGCCACTAAATTTGACATAGACTCAGACTTATATAAAGGGGAAAAGATGACTGCAAGCAGGACTGTAAAACCAGAACTTCTACAATTACCCCATGTGAAGTGCTTTTGGGGGGCCGAGCACACTGTTTATAGACGTCATTGATGAATCTCTCCTCACAGCCCAAATGCTTGGAGTAAAATTTTCACGAATGCCCTTGATGTGGCTGAAACTTTTCTGGAGATAATTGAAATAGCGTGTTTCACTGAAACCCTATTTTCCAGATTTCTGCCTCTAAACCCTTTAACTGCACACATCTTAACTTTTAGATTTCCATGTTCGCATGGGTTACACCTTCCAGCAGGCTGTGTACCCAAACCTGAGCTGCAGGGGTAGGTTCTCACTTTCGGTACCCATGGTTCCCTGTCCTGATAACTCTGTATATTTCTTATCTCCCCAACGAGGCCCTGGGCCCAGACCTCACTCACGGCGATGTCTGTGGCACTGAACACAAGCCCTGGAATTCTGATGCCCAGTAAGTCTTTGCTAACTTGTCTCTTTCACCCCAGTGTAAAAAGTAAGATCTCTCAATAATACTCAAAGTATTTAATTTATTAAAAAATAGATTCAAGGGATGAGAATTTAGCCTCATTATTCAACATTGGGTTTGCAATATAGTATTATGTCATTAAATTTAAATTGAGAAGGGAAAATATAATGTAAGTGGAAGGGCATTGTAGAGCTCAGTGGTAGAGTATGTGCTTAGCATGCAGGGGGGCCTGGGTCAAGATCACTAGTACCTGTATTCAAAGGAAAAAAAAAAAAAACAATCACCTCCCTCCAAAACTTAAAACTAAAATAGTTAAAATATAAGTTGACTATCAAAAGCAAAGATTTTCCTCACTACCTTGTCCACGTCACCCAGGCCCTCGGTGTCCAGAAGGACCAGGGTGTGGCTCTCCTTGGAGGGGTGGGGCACACACCACATCCAGATGCCCTTCGTTTCAGCCCTCACCGTAGATCCCAGAGAGAAACCTGCAAAGGAAGAGAAGAAACAGTGCGCAGTGACAGCAGAAGGTCCGGGCTGAGCACAGCTTACCTTGGCTATCCTTGTCTGCACGTGGGAGCCTTTCTGAAAGGGAGGTTCCTCCATTTCAGCAAGAACAGCAAATCCAACTTATGTACCTCTTCAGAACCACCTCAAGAAACACTTCCTGTCACTTGTTCACCTCCTACCATTAATGGCTCAAACTGCCACATTCTGAGATTAATTTAAACTCTATTAACCCTTCTATTTTTATCTGACACCGAAGAGCTGCCTTCCTCCACTTTCTGATGGAGATGAACCAGTTTTGATTAGCAGCAGGTGCCTGGATTTTCTTCCACCCAGGTGACCCACAGTGACCCAAGGCCTCTGCTCCTCTCTCTTGGTCACATATCCTTTAATTTAGCTCTGCCCAGTAGCTCTGGTCTTTGGCACATTCTGGTTCCACTCACTGCCTCTCCCCTCAGGCTGCAGGAGTTACAATGGCTGCCTGGCTGTTGCTCTGGCCACTCCCTGGGTGCCTCCACCTTCTTCACTAGTTCACTCTCCCTTGCTGGTGCTCCTGTAGCTTTCCTGCCACTGAGCATCCACAGTTACCCTTTAAGTGGATCATCGGTGCCCTTCCAGCACCTGGACTGATATGTCAGCTTTGCTAGATTCTTTGACTTCCCCTTTATTTCTGGATTTTCCTCCATTTTGTCTCGTCCTCTAAAGTGATGAGTTATTTGTTCATTGACTCAGGATATAATAGAAGGGAAAGCATAAAAGACCTGTCAGAATTTTTCATCTATTTAGCAAAGCCTTAAACCCACAGGGAGATATGTGAAGTGTATGCCTGACATGCTGCTGGTAATATATCTTGTCCAAGATTTATAGCATCTGTCATCTACCAACGACGCCTTCACCTGAAAACAGAAATGGATGTGATGACACACTGAGGGGAGCGTGGTTCAGCATGGCTCAGGCCCTTTAGTTTCCATACATGGTGTGTTCTGCATGGAGGGGCAATAACACCTGAGATGATACGCACTATTCTACATCATAATCGTACTTGACTGCTTGTTGATCAATGCAGAGCAACTTGACCTTCCCCAGGAGAAAAGACAAGGTGTACCTGGTGCTCATCACTCTCAGTAAGACAGGTAAGGACCAGACAGAAGTCATCACAAGGAGAGAGTTGTGACCTGCTTCTGCTCAACCTCTTTGATTGGGCACAAATGTGTGTGTGTGTGTGTGTGTGTGTGTGTTGCTCTTCCTGTGATATGACTGGTGTGGTAGGTCACAGTTCAGGTGTTTTAAAACATAACTTGTGTTGGGATATCCTTCATAAGGGAAATCACTCCCTTATTGCCTGATATTATCTCAAATAGAATAAAAAAGAACATTGTTGAAAGTCCTTGACTGGTATATTTTTCTTAGAGTTCTCAAATCTTGAATCCCTCAAAAGAAAAAAAAAGAAGAAGACAATTATGTTCAGCCTAGGAAGGAAAACTCCTTGATTCGTGGTCAAGAGTTCCTCTAAAAGAAAGACGAGGACTGTGAGTTTTGTTTGAAACCAATGAGAGATTGCAAAGCAAGAAGGAGAGAAGAATGGAAAAAACTAGAGAGAGAGAAAGAAATAGACATAGAGTCTGAGAGAGACAATGAAACATTCCTGAGATCCTTTGAGTTTAGTGAACTGATGTCCTATCCCCTAATCCTGTGAGCCTCTGAGCCACAGAAGAGGACATTTGGAAGGAAATGGTGAATGTTTCTTTCAGACAGAAATGCTCAGCAGGATGTAGGCAGATGGTCCTACAGATGAAGAAGAAACAAGTAGGCAACTTGGTAGGAAAAACCCCAACTTCTTGAGATAGGAAATGTAAATCACAAATAACTGTGTGACTAGGTGCTCAAATTTAATTGTATTGAGGCAAAAAGCATGCGACTACACACACACCACATCAGCAAAACTTAAAAGTGTTTTTACCAATTTCATGAGGATGTGAAGAATTCTAAATTACTTCTAATAAGTATACACATTGAATAGGAAGCTTAAAAGTTTGTTCAATACCATCTAGAAAGGCTGAAGACAGAAAGGCTCCTTGACTCAGCAAGTCCACATCTGGGCACATCACACAAAGAAGCTGTGCACATGGGCACCAGGATACAGACACAAGGACTCTCACAACAGCACCATTCATGAAGCAGCAGAGCTGCACGTGATACAAATGTCCATCAGCACTAGTGGGTGAGTACACCGCGGTGCCCTCTGCCAACTGCATGCTCTTCAATCAGTGAAAATAATTATAGACACATATGATGAACTAGATCGACTTTGTAAACAACTTAGCGAGAGTATGAAGCAAGATCCTAATTTATACCAGCATGCAACTTCCTATACCATGTCCAAGCTACATTTCAGAAACATATACATAGATTGTAAACTCATGTTTACACAGGAAGCCTGAAAGAATACAGCACAAAAATCAAAATGTTGCTTAGCTGTAGTTAGGGTTTGATGCAAGTGACATGGGCTTCTGTGGGTTGGTGATGTTTTTTTCTTGAACTGAGCAGTGACTCAATAGATAATCCCTTTGCTTTATCGACTTTATTTTATATATATAATAGACATATATTTATGCCCTCTTCTGCATGTGTTCTAGTTCATATATTAGAAAATACTATGTAGAGAAAGAGAAAGTATAATTTATGAAAGTTTTCCCATGAAATAAAGCCATAAAAAGGGGTAGTAGCCCCACTGAGATTTGGGATCCAGGGATTTTGCTGTCCGTTCTTCATTCCATTCCTTTTAAAAAAAAAAAAGTACATATTGAATAGTATTTCTGTGCTGCTTGAAATGCCCCTGTGGTTTAGGACAAAAGTGATGAAGGAGAAAAGAAGAGAATACTGAATGCAAGTGAGCCCCCTGAGCAGATGGCAGTGGATGGGATCAGGACTAAGGAGGTGGGTAGTTTGACATGTGTGGGAATTCTCTGTTAATGGACAAAAGAGTAAATTTCATAAAGAAATGGGTATGAGTTTATAAATTTGGTGGTGAGAGTTTGAAGTCCCCTTCAGTGGGAGGGGTTAGGCTCTTCCTGAGATGGACCCTGGAGCAGAATGCTCAGCACCTGCATTATCCCTGCTTCCAAGCACATGGCCCTGAGCAGCCCTGAGCAGCACTCACCATGGTTCTGTCCCAACAGGCGGTTCATCAAGTAGGACTTTCCCGTCCGATATGGCCCTACAATGGCCACCACCACCACAGGCTGAGATATCTGGTTGAGAATCTTCAGTGCATCCGGATTTACTGTCATCTGGCTGTTCTGTCTTTCCACCAGACAGACAGGGTTCATCATGCTGGGTCCAGATGCCATGGGAAGCTGTAACCCAGAGCAACAACTCAGTAGAAAACAGCTCACCTCTCATGGTCACACAAGTCACATGCACGTGAGCTTTTTGCTTGTGGAACTTATATCAATTTTCTATGTTTTGTATGTTTTCAATAATAACTACTAGTCTACTGTGCCAAGGCCGGATACAGGTAGCTTATGAGCGCTCTATTAGTTATACTCAGATGAACCCTAGAACAACCTTGCCAACATGACGCACACAGTGAATAGGATGAGAAAACAAGCCATTGATGATGGAGACCTGACATGTCTCTGAGGTTTTCTTATAATATTATCTGATGGGTATAGGTAATCAGGTTTACTTATTTAATTGTTGTAGGAGGTATTGGGGATTGTACCCAGGACCTCTGACATGCTAAGCCTGCACTCTACCACTTAAGCTATACCCTTCTCCCGATGGAAACTTGAGAACACTATCACTTTTTGGGTAATTAGAGGCAGAAAGGGGCTTGAAGGAGCTGAGGAGTGACCAGAGAAGATTTCAGGAGTTCCAGAATGATTTGGTCACTCAGTAACTGGATATATATTTATGGAGAAACTACCATGTGCTGGACACTGTTCTAGGTGCTTTGTATCAAACAGTGAACAAAATGGATGCAAATCCCTGCCTCCTGGAGCTCAACCTAAGAGAGAAGGCAGATACTATAGAAAGTGGAGGAGCAAAACACTAAGTGTCTATTAAATGATGGTAAACGCTCTGAAGAAAACAAATAAGGCATGGGACAGAATGTGTGGGAAGTAGAGTTTACATAGAGGGTAGTCAGCAAAGGCCTGAGCCATAAAGGGAAAAGGAATATGATCAGGGACCTTGGTGAGGAGAGATGCAGTGGATCGCTGGGAGCAGGAATGGGCTGGAGGAGGTGTGACTGTGAGAGAAAGAAGGATAGATGAAACACCCAGCTCTCCCTCAAACACAACAGGACAGAGCTTTGTGCTACCTACACAAAGTCGTGCATGCAATCATTAACTTACTAACTGAAATGACAGCACATTTTTGATTATTAAGGCTGATGTGGGAGAGAGGCAAGCAACAGGGGCATCTGCATAGAGCTGTCAGAGTGTTACATCTGGGCCAGATTCTACTTAAATGTTTCCAGCACGATGATCAGGTGTTTCATGATACCCAGAGTGAGCAGTCAGAGAGCTCTGACTGTCCCTTTAGTTTCTTAGAGACAATACGATGCAACAGTCACACCTGCTTGTACTCCAGTAGCTGTGTGACCACCAGAAAGATTCATTTCTCTGGGCCTCAGAGTTTCCTTCTGTAAAATGGCAGCACTAAATGTATATATGGTTCATTAGGGTCACTAGGGGAATAAATACATCAGAATGTTCATTCTGCTCCTAAAAATCATGCTGGTACCTAGTAAACCCTGAATAAGTAGTGTTTCAAAATTGAGTATTCAGAATGCCGAAGGCAGGGTGGGTCACTTCTGAATGTAGGCGGAGGATTGGCTGTGTCCTGAGGCAGTGGCAGTTCCCTCCCTGGGTGCAAGCAAGTGGGACATCTCATGCCATGAGGATGATGAGCAGGCCTGGGAGGCCTGTCTGTAACAGCTGAGAGGGACAATTCTGATGGAGAGCGGGTCTGCAGTCTGATTGCCAGGGTTCAAACCCAAGAGTTCAAGTCACTTACTGTCTGTTGAGACCTTGACAAAGGAACTTGACAATTTAAGCCTCAATTTTTATCAATATCATATGGAAAACAAGAATTCTTGCCTGATTCACTACTGCACAACTGGTAACATGTAGGTTCTCAGAAATTTTAAAAAAACGTTTCCTGCATTAATTTACTCTTTCAACAGCAAGTAAGTTAGACAATGTGTTAGGCTGTGTCAGTGCATACTGTGAGCTGTCAGTTGCCAAGAAACATAATGTATATACAATCTTTTCTTAGAAACAAAACATGAATTTGTTTAACACAATTCCTATCTTTAATTTCTCTTTTTTCTATAGTGGATTGGGAGAAGAGATGGGGGACTAAAAAGACCTTTTACTAATGTGTTATGTGAAAATTAATAAATGGAAATTTCACTCAAGTGGAGGCCAGAAGGGGGCGCTCTCATGTGGTACCACTGGAGCTCAGTTACAGGAATGTTTGTCAATGACAGACCCCCCAGGGAAAATCATCATCAGGAAAGGCATCAAGACCAGTTCCCCAAAGGAGCAGGTCTACAAGAACTGTCCACCCAGACACCTCAGCCAATGAGAACCAGTCATCATCTTATTTTTCTCCAATGGACTTTTTTTGAAAACAATGCATCCCAACTTCCTCATTTTTCTTTAAAAAAAGGTTCCTATTCTTTGTTTCTTGGATATGCTTATGGATTTTGCTAGAGCTTGCTTGTCCCAAATTGCAATTCCACTGCTATGCTTGAACAAACCCATTTTTACTTCAGGAATAACTGTTTAATTTTTAAGGTGAATAAGCAAGAGGAATTGTGGAAATCACTTCTTACATTGAATATTGATAAAGCTTTGTGTAACAGTCAATGAGTTTACAAAGATTTTGTTTTTAATTCAGACTATACTGAGGTACAAAAACCAAGAAGCCTTTTAATTTTGAAGCTAAATAAGTAGAATAGTGCTACTAGATGGCAGAAGATGATCAACACTTTGCAAAGATTATTCCTGAGAGTTGCCTGGGGTGATGGTTAAAATTACCACATGCCCTGTGTTTTCAGCAAGTACAAAGTTACCCTGAGGCAGATCATGTGTGGGCTACTCATTACAAATAATCCACGATAAACAAACATGCTTAGACTTACAGTTACATTTAATAGCTTTTAACTGAGAGCCACATTTAATTACTGCACATAATCCAGCTCTGCAGTATTTGGAATAACAAATGTTAACACAAAACTAATCCAGGGTCAGTCTTTCAGGATGTAAGCTGTCTATATGTCAAGGGCCATCTTTTCTCTGCTTCTCCAATGCCCAGAGGGGCAGGGGCAGGACCTGTCTGAGGTGGGGAAGAGGGCCATGAGGGAGGGGCCTGACCTGGGAGGGACCCCATCCAGCGCCTCTGGGAAGAGGCTGGTGAAGGGTTATCAGTGCTAAAAAGGACCTCCATCCCCTTTCCTCAGATGAGGCAGGACACATCCTTCCTTCTCACATGCACAGCTCTTTGCTGCAGCCCTGGACCCAGGACACGCCTGGCAGCCGCCCTGCATCCACATGGAGCCGCAGAGCCGGCTCTGCCCAGGGCCAGACCTGCCTCTTTCCCTCCCGCAGAGCTGGCGCCCGAGCAACCCCGCCTGCAGCGCTGGGACTGCACTGGGTGAGTTCTTCCTATGCTTGTTGCTAGTCAATGGCAACGTGCAAGGAAGGTCAAGTTTAGGAACAAACTCACGTGGCGCTGGCGATACACCGCGGATCACGTTCTCAGCTGCCCTGGGCGCAGGAGAAGCTCCTCTGGTCTTTGGCTCCTCTGCAAATGGATTCTTCTCTTTAGAAGATGAAAGGTGGGCTGGGTGTTAAAGCCTTCCAACCAGTGTTGACTTTCCTTTAAGGGAAATGAAAGCGAAAGAAAAAGGCCATTTCTAGGAAGGGCAAAGGCTTTCTCCTTTCTTCCTTTCCTTTCTTTCTTTCTTGCTTTCTTGTTTTCTTTCTCGCTTTCTCTCTCTCTCGCTTTCTCTTTCTCTTCTTTCCTTCCTTTCTTCCTACATCCCTTTGCAGGCAGGAACTTGGATGAAGTCAGGGAAAGACAGGTTTCACACCTGGCTGAACAAACCCAACATTGTCCCTCTTTCAAGGGTTTCTTAGGTGTGTCCTTGACCCAATTGTGAACGTGGGTCAAGTAACAGTGGGACAAGAGTGTTCAACAGTCTGTCACTCAGGGGTTCTTTTATGAGGAAAGGAGCTTATTAATTTTTTTATAATTTCAGGAATATTTTATGTGCTCATTTCCTTTCTCCTTCTTTGTTAAAAATGTTTTGTTTTTCACTTAGTGATTTTTCTTCATTAGCAGTATATATGTGTATAAAATCCTTGATTTTATAGCCCAGACATATTCACTATTATTTTGTCATACTATTTTTCCCTTGTGTTTGACTAGGGATGGATCCAGATTTGGTGGTTGGGGGGTGACTGAGATTCCTTCTGCCTTGTTGTGTATGTTTAAGTTGTTGTACTTACCCAACAGGTATAAGCTTGACATCTGCCACTATGGCACCAGATTCATTTTCCTGAGGAGATGTAAGCCAAAACTCTGAGACACTGAGGTTTGCAGCAGAGAAAGGGTTTATTTGGGAGGCAAGCAAGCAATGAGGCAGGATAACAAGTCTTAGCTCTGCCCCCCAGAAGGGTAAGTGCTTGGGATGTTGATGGGATAAAGGAGCAGGATGGATTTATGCTGTGAGAAAAAGTTGTTGGAAGTGAGGAAAAAGTGAGCTCATTGGTGTGATTGCAGGACTACCCGAGTTCCATGCTTCTTCATGTGATGCGTGTGCAGATTCATGGGGTGTTGGTGGGAAACAAGCAGGCTGTGATATAAATAGGTCACGCATGGGACAAGCAAGTCTGTTCTGCTCAGAGTCTGTTCAGCCATATTGGTACCAGTTGTTTCAGTCACTTTGGTTGTATTATAAGAAGAGGGCTTAAAAAAAAGAAAGAAAGAAAGAAAAAATAAAGCTGTCCCTTTATCTGCTGTTCTGTAAGATGAGCACAGGATGTGTTAGTTACCACTTTCTGATACAGGTTTTTAACCATCAGGGATGTGGTTTCATCGCCACATCTGTGTGTCAGAAGGTAGGAAGGGAGAGGAAGGCAGATGGGCTACAGTCACAAAGATCCACGGCCAAGACTCACCCAGAGCACGTGCTCTAGTGCACGTTCTGTCCGTGGTCTTTCTCAGCTGCATGAGCAGCTAGGTGAGCATTGTCCTTAGCTGGACGGCCACAAGCTCACTTTGTAAAATACACTGATACAATATTTGAACTGCAAAGCATGTTATAACTAAAAGTATATGCAACACAGTCAGGAACAGGTTTTTCTAGAATCCTGAAAATAAACGTGACATATTTAAGATTTCAACCCAAGGTGAGGAAATGACCACAGCCTTGTAATTCCTGAGCCACCATGATTGATTAAGGGAGACATGTGGCACATGACCCAAGACCAAACAAATTTAATCCTTTCTCAGTTACTTAGATACAAGGGATTTGTCTCCCTCCCTCTCTCTCTCTCTGTCTTTCCTTTTTCTCCAGGTATTGGTCTTATTTGGCTCTCAAGCTGTCTTCTCTTCTGTTTCCATTAACTTTTCATTGTTGACAATGAGGAAGTGAAGATGTGTTTTGAGATGAAGACTGAAAGGACACTTAGATATGTTTGTCTTTAAAGCATGATAGATATTTATTTACAGAGGGGGAATTAATTTATAGTCTTATTTTCAGCTTCCATTTTCTGTAATTGCTTCAAGAAAAATACTTTAAGAAATTGTATTCCATAAGTCTAATTCCCAAAAGTGTAATATTGGAAAAGGATGAATGATTAAAATGAGATCCAAAACTGAAGGCAGTCAATGAGGCTGAAATTAAGTGTTTTCATTGTCTATTACTTTAACTCTGAAAAAGTGGTCTGGCATCTTATTTTAGACATTGTGCTTATTAGTCACCTAGTGCATTCAGCTTGGTGTCTGGTGAGAATCCTGCCAGAAAGAGTCTCATTTTCCCATCCTGCTACTCAGAGTTTAGTGAAGGAACAGAGCTGGGGATGCAGCAGCATTCTCAGCAGCTCACACTTGAAGCATTTTCAGTTCAGAAACCTGAGTGCAGTCATTCAGGTGTGGAAAATGTGGATACAAAGGAATATTGGCCTCTGTGGATAAGATTCATAGGTTTGTGCCCTTTAGACTTGGAGAGAGTGGTCAGTGGGACAAAATGTTTGCCACCACAAGGCAAAACTGAATCACTTTGTATATTGCTGAGCACAGAAATAAACAAGGCCAAGAACAGGCACTCAGAAATGTACACAATGTAAGGCAACAGAGCTGGAGTGCTTATCTGGTCATAATAATCACATCACCCTGCTCACAAGCTGAAATGCAGTGCATCAACCGAGGAGACTCAGCCATAGTCTGTCTGGGACATGAGGTAAAGGGAATACTGAAATGACAGTTTTGTGCATCTGCCTCGGTGTGCTAAAGACAGATGTGTATTTATACCTCCTTTACAAATTCCCAGCACTTGTCAGGGAGGGTCCATTTTAAGGAACGTCGAGGAATGTATAATTTGTCACTTGGGTGTCAGGGCTCACTGTAGGAGTGATGGTGCTCAGCGTAAACTCTCTTAAGATCCCATTTATAGAGGGGAAATCTCACTGCTGGTTTAATGTTTCCTTTTACTAGGAGATGAGAGTTTACCTGATCAGAGTTCACAGACTACTATTGTTGGGTGGGGGTGGGGGAAGGTGTCCATTAGAGCTACACTGAAAGGGAAGCCAGGTTCTAATGCAAAATGGAAGCTCCAAATGCCTCTGCATTCATCCACTGCAGTGAGTCTCATTCAGTGTTGTTGGCTTTGTTGGATTCAGTTTGTTTATATCTACACATACTTTATGGGGGTGTTTACCTTCTCACACACCTCCACTTGTTTTTAAGAATTGGGAGCCTAACAGTCATATTACAATTATAGATGTAAAATACAAATCTTAAACTACAAAACCAGCTCACCTAATTCCTGCATAAGAGGTGGTTTAGCTGTCTGTCAATGAAACTCTCTCACTTGTCGTGGTATTTGCTTGGCTGTGAACGGTGGAGAAATTGCAGCCATGACCTGACAAGGAGCTACCCTGTGTAGCTATACTATCTTTCTTAGGTTTCCCAACATTTGCATATACTCAGCTGAATTCTGCTATGTTGTGCCCTTTGGGTCTGTCCAGTAGCTGATAATGATTAGAAAGTAAAGGATAGTCCTAGGTGATAAAGCAGCGAAATTTGGGGGAAAACATATACATTTCTCTTTAAAACTATGGCTTTTCAGTTAGCTTGCTCTTTGTGCTGGTAAAGACCATAGCAGTATGTCAACACATCCCTCCCAAGATGAGCTTTTTCCCCAATTTTTCGGGATGAATTTGGCCACTTCCACAACACAGAATGAGCCTACAGTCGTGGGACATGCATTCCACTGGTTCTACCACAAATCATAAGATTCAACACTTGCTTGCCCAGTAGAGCTGTGGAACATATTGTTATAGAGGCAACCGAGAGGTCAGTTTAACCATGACTTCTGTGAGGATGGGGTACCATTATTCTGGATAAGGTAAATAACTTAAACCCTTAGTCATGATAGGGTTCTGTGCACCCAGTAGGCATAATACACAGGATTGGAGTCCAATGGCAGAATGACTAATAGTCCCACTCTGTATCTCTCGTGGTGACACCTTTAGGGGAATTTGTGCTTCCTGAACTTGAAAACCTTGGGTTGTGGCTCCAGAGATCCTGGTTCCTAGAGAGGGAATGTTTCCACCAGGGGAAAAACTAAGGGGCCACTAAGCTGCAGCCAAGCTGCTGCCTATTCCTTCTGGGCATCTTGTGCCAATAGAACAGGTAGAGGAATGAGTCAGCGTCCTTGTAGTTATCATGAAAATTGACTGTGATCATCATGAAGAGGTAGGATTACTGTCACATGATGGGGGCAGGGAGGAATATTTTCGCTATAATAGTAACACATATGTCCCAAGGTATACATGTACCTTCCCAGACCTCGTTTCCTAAAAGCAGAATAAAGCCATTGTTTCTTTTAAATCATGATGTGTTAGGAATGCGCGTTTTAAATTCTGAGCTAAGCAACAGGCTGAACTCAATTCATATCTTCTAAAAAAACTGAAGACAAATGGAGGAATTAAATATATTCAGTCTCTCTGAAAGAAAACAAAAGAGAGAAAAATAAACTCATAATAGTCCAAGTGGAATGAAAGTGTGAAATTATATATTATACAAAAGCATATAGCAATGAGTATATAGCAATAAAGTAAATAAAAATGAAATTAATGCAACTGGAATAATGCATAGTATGTACATAATATCAACTAAAGCTTATGTTATTCTTGAGAAACATTAAAATATAATGCTATGAAAGGTCAAACGTAAAGACAGGGGGTTTGATCCACTACACAAATAATAAACAATGTACTATAGAAAACAAAAAATTTAGTATCCTATAAAAACAGAATTGTTTACAAGAGCTCCATGAAAACTGAAATGATAGTCTGTGCATGGAATATATAGCAGCATATAAAAGTAGACTTTAAAAGTAAAAAAGCCTATATGTAGTCATATAGAAAAATGACAGTTCCAGTTTTCCAGAAAGACATAATAGTATTATATTTGTATGTACTTTATAACATAGTCTCCAACAAATTAAGAGGAAGTGGGTAGAACTAAAAGAATAGTTAAGGCTACAATCTGAAAAGCACACTCATCCCTCTTCTGTGATTGATCGTTAGAGCAAACACACAAAATCAGTAGTGAAGCTGGAGCTTTGTATACGGGAATTAGCAAAACTGAACAAATAGAAATTTATTATATTGATAACTGTGATCAAACGCTGTAGAAAACATACTTTTTCAACTTTAAGAATTAAAGTCAAGCTGAATATACAAATTTACCATAAGACAATGTTAAAAAATGCTGACAAAAATGTAACTAGAAATTCTTATTTATTTATATAAATAACCTATAGGACAAATAAAATTTTATATTGAAAATTACAAAATATTTTATTATGAACAATACTGATAATACTATACATCAAACTTTCAGGATGCAGCCAAATCAGTAATTTCAGTGAAATTCATGACCTCAAAGCCTGATGCTAGTAAAGAATTGAAGTTGAAAACAAGCTAAGTATCAATCTCTACATGTGATACAACTACAGAAAAAGTAGAATAACCAAACTAAAAATGAAAGCATACTTAACAAAACAGAAAATCAATATAGAGTAGGAGGATCAAAGTGTCCAAAATGTTCATACTTTGTGAAACTGGCAAAGCTAGATTGATGAATCAAAAGACAAGATACCTGTGTTCCAAATTGCTGAGACTCCAAATGCCTCAGGAAAATATTGTCACAGTCTGAAAAAAAGGAAAGACCAAAGAATTTATAAGATCATGCTTTTAAAAATCCACGAATGATTTAGGTCACTAGCTAAGAAGATAAACTGAATTCCAAAGGGTCCAAATCTCCTTTCAGAAGCCACAGAAATTTTTTATCCATTGGCAAATTATACACATGAGAAAAAGTAACTAAAATTTTAATAAATTTCTTCAAGGCAGGGTGAGTGTTAGAATCTTTTTTTAAATTTTATCTATTTTATAGATTTATTTATTTTTAATAGACTATACTTTCAGAGCAGTTTCAGGTTCACAGCAGAATTAAGCAGAGAATACACACAGTACCCACACAGCCCCACCCACCCACCCACCCATATATACTCCTCTACCCTCAGTATCCCTCATCACTGTGGCATATTTGGTACAATCATTGAATCAACATGGGCACATTATTTCCAACCAAAGTCCATAGTTTCCATTAGGGTGTACTTTTGATGTTGTGCATTCTGTGGCTCTTGACAAATACATAATGACATACAGTCACTAGAGTATCATATAAAATAATTTCATTGGCGAGTGCTAGAATCCTAAGCAACCTTGACATGAGATGAATCCACATCTATTTATAAAAAGTGTCCCACTGGCCTCCATCAGGTGCTCATAAGAAACAGCAGATGCCGGGAAGGAGATGTGTGACATCCTTGGCTGGACAGGCTGACTTGGTTTCCCAAGGTTTGAGGTGCAGCAGGAAGACCTGGAGAACCTAGGAGCACACAGGCCTTCAACAAAGCCTTGCCTTGGGTGACAAATGCAGCAGTCTACCATTGGAATAGGTCAAGGGCACAGAGAGACACTGTAAGACAGGTCTGCAGGGCTGCTAAAAGTTGAGAGTGGAACAGGAATACTCAGGAAATCCTCAGACCTCCCACTCAGATCAATGCCATGGCAAAATTCCAATGGAGGAATGGGAAGCTTGTAGTGTACTTGATGTAGCTACAGCAAAACAAAGCCCAGCCAGGTGGACACCACTGCACTTAATCAATGCCCCCACAATTACAACAACTGAAAATTTTGAAATGTAAATGTTATTATCTCAATATCTACTGTTTTACAATGCCAAACATACAATTAAAATGTAATCAAGCAGAAAAACAAAACCAAAACACGTTATAACAGTCCATTATAATCAGAAAAAATGAGGAACAGAAACAAAATCAGAGATAGATCAAATTTTGGTTCAATCAGAGCAGGGAGTTTAAATTCCTATTATTATTATGCTGAAGGATCTAGTGAAAAGGTGACAAACACTCAGGAACATATGTGAAATTTAGTGAAGACATGGACACTACTTAGAGAGTTAAATGAAAATCCTATAAAAGTAAAGCACAATATCAGTGATTAAGTTTTATTTTAGTGTAATTAACTTAAAAAGATGCAGGCAAATTGGTGTAAAGAATCTGAGAACCCAAGAACCCGAGAGAGATAAATTCATTTTAACCACATGGAAATCAAGGAGAAAGAGAAAAAAATGCAGCTGAGTGTTCAGTAGCTAAGAACATCTCACAGGACAAGGTCTAAAGATTTACTGTAGGTAATTGGAAAAATACAAATAGAAGAAGTAAAGAAGGAAGAAGAAAACATGTTTGAAGGGAAAATGGCCAGGAATTTTCTAAAAGTAGTGAAAGGCTAACAAATGTCAGATCAAAATCTCATGGAACCCCGAGCAAAACAAACAGAAGATAAATATGGCCATGTATCTCACACACTAGCAGTAAAAACCAAGTATAAATACCTTGTACAAAACTAGTGAAAAAATGAAACACTACATACAGAGCAAGAAAAATTAGGATTGGAAACAAACATTGCTAGAAATTATATCAACTAAGAGAAATTAGAATAAACTTTCTAAAGAGCTGAATGAAAAATGTCTACCATTATTAGCTATATACTAAAAATATTTTTCAAGCGAATGGAAAATAAAAACTTTTAAAGTATGGTTTGAACACTTGTACCCTGTTGGTCAAAATATAAATTGGTGTAGCCACTATGGAAGACAGTATAGGGGTTCCTCACAAAACTATAAACAGAGCTACCATATGATCCAGCGATTCCATTCCTGTGTTTGTATGTGAAAAAGAACAAAAATTTGAAAAGACACATGCTCCCCAGTGTTTATAGCACACTATTTACAATAGCCAAGACATGGAAGCAACACAAGCCCCTATCATCAGCTGAACTGATAGACATGTAGTGTATGTACATGTAAATATACATATAAAGAAATATATCTTAGTTCTATAAAAGACTGAGTCTCTGCCATTTGTGGCAATGTGGGTGCACCTGGAGAACAGTATTCTTACTGACATAAGTCAACTGAGAAAGACAAACACTATGTGATATCATTTATCTGCACAATGTAAAAAGTAATATAAAAGAATATACATGCAAGATAGAAACACACTCACAGATGTGGAAAACAAACTAGTGGTTACCAGTGGGGAGAGGGACGGCCAGGGGGCAAATTAGGGGTACATGATTAAAAGACACACACTACAATGTATAAAACAGACATCTAACAAGGAGACATTGCATAGCACAGGGATTACAGCCATTACATCATAATAGCTTTGAGTAGAGTGTAGTCTGTCCAACTGTTGAATTAGTATGCTGTATACATTTGTAATGAATATAATTTTGTAAATCAACTATTCTTCAATTTTTTAAAAAAGGTAAAACATGGAAGCAGTGGTTGAGTGGGAGTCAGGTACTGTAAAAGTATAAGGGCTAACCACTTATAAGTATATTAAATGCATTTTTAAATGTCAAAAAACAAAGCTGACAGAATTTTTTGCCTTCAGGCTTTCATTTTAAGAAATTCTCAGCAAATATAAACAGAACAGAAGGCACAAACAACATATGAGAAATGAGACCATATCAGACATGAAAAAAGTGTCTATTTGCCATTAAAATCCTACAAATATTAAACACTAAGGTATTAATGAATAATTTTATGTAAATAACAGAAAAGTTGCATAAATAAATTTCTTAAAATATAAATTAACACAACTGATTCAAGGGCAAAATACAAAACAGAAAATCATAATAAGTATTTAGGAAATTTAGTCAGTGAGAATTCTTTTAAGATAGCTCATAGCTTGGCCATTTCAATTGTGATTTTTTACATTCAATAACAGTAATTTCAATGTTGGCCAAATTTCCATAGAGCACAAAAAATAACATGCATTAGTGAAATCAATATTTCAGTCTTGGAAATATTTAATTCCAAAATATCACTAAAATAGTATATGTGAAAATAAAGTTTCAATCACTTATGAATGTAAAGGCACACCATTTTTGGTCTGACATTTAAAAAGCTTGCAAGTCATGATTCTAACAACAAAAAATTAGCTGAGAAAACTGAAATCAACAAGTCTTCCTAGATACATGGGAACATAGAGGTCATAGGTTAACTGCTGTCCCCCAGTCTGGAGAGACAGGTAGGTGAACAGAGCATAATAGCTCACCAAGGGCAGTCCCCAGCAGGGGTGGGAATACTTCCACTGTAACTGATGAGTTGAGAGAGGGTTAGTGTGGAATAAGTTATGACTTAAAAACATGGAGGATGGTGGTCTAAGGGGGTGCCCCATACTTTCTTGAGTTTTACTTCTAAGAAAAAAACCTTCAGGTTCTCGTTGTGAAAGTAGGAGAAAAACTTGTGAATAATTCCAGCAAGGGAGGGGGATGTAAAAATTTGAAATATGCCCAGAGCTTTGTGTTCTCCTTAACAAAGCCTTCCTTCAATGGAAACTATTTTGCCAGGCCCAAACAGCCTTTGGTATTATCAAAGCCAAAGCAACCTGGGGGAAGAAATCTATCCAATTCTTTCTCCCCCTATTGTCCCCAACCTTCAACTCGTAAAGGAAATATTCATCTCAGCTTCACTGAAAGACTGAGACTTAACAATAGGGCTATAGGATACTTCCCCTTCCCATACCTCACCACTGCATCAACAGGACTCCTGTATGTTAACAGGGGATCACAGCTAGAAGAACTGCAAGTCTCAGACCCTATTTAAGATATCTTAGTCCATTTGGGCTATTATAACAAAATCCCACAGATCTGGCAGTACTTAAACAATAGAATTTTATTTCTCACAGGTGTGGCAGCTGGAAGTCTGAGATCAGGGATCCAGTATGGTGGGTTTCTGGTGAAAGCCCTCTTTGGGGCTGCTGACTGCCAAGTTCTTGCTGTATCCTCACCCACGCAAGGGGACAAGGGAGCTCACTTGGGCCACATTTATAAGGGCATTAAACTCATTCATGAGTGTTCTTTACTCATGAACTAAACACTTCCCATAGGCCCTAACTCCAAACCCAGAAAATTGGGCATTAGATTTGCAACATGTGAATTTTGGGGAGACACACCCATTCAGATGGGAGAAGAAAATTTGTCTAAGGAAAGCAAAAGAACAACAGAGAGATAAAAACAAGAACAGTAAGGGAATTTCAGTTCCTGACACCTCAGGTATAACAAGAATTGGTAAACACAACCTAACTCCTAGAAAGATGACATAAAGTTCTCATTAAGTACATATTTAACTCAGTTCCTTAACGTATGAAATCATGCCAGCTTGTAACAAAAAATTAGACGGGACCCTAAAAGGCAAAAAATAAATAAATTAATAAATAAAAAGTGGTCTGAAGAGAAAAATCACATATGAGAATGAGACCCAGACATGTTGAAATTTTGAAATTGTCAGACAGGGAATTTAAAATATGTATGATTAATATGCTAAGAACTCTAATGGAAAGAAGGAAAGAACAAATGAGTACTACAAGGAGAGAGATGGAAACTCCCAGAATTAAAAAGAAACGCTGGAAACCAAAAACATATTGACACAATGAAGAATGGCTTTAATGGGTTTATCAATAGACTGAACATGGTTGGGAGGGACTCAGTGAGCTTGGAGATGTGTCAGTAGAAACTTCTCAAATTAAAAAGCACATCATATTCAAATTGTAAAATATTAAAGACAAAGAGAAAAACTTGAAAGAAGCAAGAGGGAAAATACCTTACCCACAGAGGCACAAGACTAACAATTACAGCAGAATTTTTTTCTAAAGCATTCGAACAAGAAGGGAATGGAGAGAAAAATTTAAGTGTTGAAAGGAAAAACAACAGAGCCAAATTAGAATTCTCTATCTACTGAAATTATGAGAATGTATTTGAAGAAATCGTGACTGAATACTTCCTAAACCTAAAAAAGGAATCAGATATCCAAGAACAGGAAGCACAGAGGGTCCCAAAGAACTACCTAAACAGTCCTACACCAAGACATATTATCATTACGATGGCCAAAGTTAAAGATAAAGAAATGATTCTAAAGGCTGCAAGAGAAAGGAAAGTTGGTTAAAAGGGAATTCCGATAAGGCCTTCAGCTGATTTCTATACACAAGATTTGTTGGCCAGATGGGAGTGGCAAGATGTATTCAAAGTCCTGAATGAGAAAAGGCTGTAACCTATGATACTTTATCTAGCAAGACTCTTCTTTAGAATAGAAGGAGAAACAATTTCATAGACAAGCAAAAATGAAAAGAATTCAGAAATACTAAACCTATCCTAAAAGAAATACTGAGAAGTCTACTCTAAATAGAAAAGAAGCAGGAAGCTACAGAAATGAGAAAAAAAATTGAGAAACTACCACAATGAATTGTAATGAAATAAACATGAAGTTGGAAGAGAAGACAGCAAAATCATAAAAGGTGTGAAGGGGAGTAAGAAAATGTAGATTTTTTTCCCATATTTTTCATTCTTTTTAGAATGTGTTTATCTCTATATGACTACCAGTCTAAAGCCAATATAGTAATGGGTTACCATACATAAAAAGCAGGGTAATCACAAATCAAAAGCAAACTATAGAGTCACAAATGCCAGAAACAATCTGAGCTAATACAAAATAAAGTTATGAAATCACAAAAAGGAAAAGAAAGGAAGAAGAAGCAATATCAAATCGAGTTGAAAACAAATTTCAAAATGGCAATAAACACACATTTATCAATAACAACCATAAATGTCAATGGACTAAATACTCCAATCAAAAGACTTGGAGTGGCAGATGGAATACTTCAACAAGAGCCTCAAACGTGCTGTCTACATGGGACCCACTAGAGGGTAAAAGACACACATAGAATGAAAGTGGGAAATTGGAAAGAGATACTTCATAGAAATGGAAATTACAAGATAGTGGGAATAGGAAAACTCATATCAGACTAAATAGACTTTCAAACAAAGGCCATAAAGAATGATAAACAAGGACAATATAATGATCAAAGAAGCTATACATGAGAATATTACACTTGTTAACATACATGTACGCAATATAGGAGAACCTTAATATATGAAACAAACACTCACAGACAAAAGAAGAAATTAATGGGAACACAATAACAGTAGGAGACATTAACACTTCAGCAACATCATTGGACAGATCTTACTTACAGAAAATCAGTAATGCAACAGAGATATTAAATGACACAACTGAACAGTTGGACTTGGTTAATATTTTCAGGGCATTACATTGCCCACCAAGACAGAATATACATTCTTTTCAAGTGTGCCTGGTATATTCTCTAGGATGGACCACATACTCAGGCACAAAAGAAACCTCAGTAAATTTAAGAGGATAGAAATTATTTCAAGCATCTTCCCTGACCACAATGAATTTAGAAATCAATGACAGAAAAATGAATGAGAAAAAAATGACTGTGCAAAGACTAAGTAACATGCTACTAAAAAAACAATTTGTCAGTGATGAAGTCAAAGAAGTAAATTTAGAACTTTGAGACAACTGACAATGAAAACCCAACCACACAAAATCTATGGGATGCAGCAAAAGCAGTCCTAACAGGGAAGTTCATAGCAATACAGGCTTTCCTCAATAAACAAGAACAATCTCAAATAAACCACCTATCCTTCCTGCTGAAAGAATTAGAAAAACAAACAAACAAACCTAAATCCAGCAGTAGGAAAGAAAAAATAAAGATCAGAGTTGATATAAATAAAATAGAGATTAAAAACCAATAGAAAAAAATCAATCAAACCAAGAGCTGTTTTTTTCTGTAAGAGTAAACAAAATCAATAAACCTTTGTCCAGGCTCACCAAGAAGAAAATAGAGAAGACACAAAGGAACAACATAAGACTGGAAAAAGGAGAAATTACAACCAACACTACAGAAATTTAAAAAACTGTAAGAGAATTCTGCGAACAAGTGTATCAAAACAAATAGGACAACGCAGAAGAAATAGATAAGTTTCTAGAAACATAAATTCCACCAAAACTGAATGAAGAATAGATCGCTTGAGCAGATTCACCACTAAAAGTGAAATAGAAATAGCAATAAATGCCTCCCTGCATACAAAATTGCAGGACCTGATGGGGAGTTTACCAAACATACAAGGAAGAACTATACTGATTCTTCTCCAACTCTTCCAAAAGACTGAAGAGGAGGAAATACTCCCCAAAATTATTCTATGAAAGCACCATCACCCAGATGCCACATCCAGACAAAGACATTACCAAAAAAGAAAATTACACTCCCTCATCTTTGATGAACATAGACGCAAAAATCTTCAAGATAATATTAGTAAACAGAATCCAACAACACATAAAAACGATCATATACCATGATCAACGTGGCTTTTTCCCAGGGTCACAAGGATGGTTCTCATTCAAACCATTCAATGCAATAAACCACATCAACATAAGGACAAAAATTACATAATCATCTTAATAGATACAGAAAAAGCATTTGATAAAATTCAACACCTATTTATGATAAAAACTCTTACCAAAGTGGGTATAGAAGGAACATATCTCAACATAATAAAAGCTATTTTTCACAAACCCACATTCAGCATAATAATCAATGGTGAAAAGTTGAAGACTTTCCTACTAAAGTCTGAAATAAGACCAGGATGCCCACTCTTACCACTTCTATCCAACATACAATTGGAATTCCTAGAGACAGCAGTCAGGCAGGAAAAAAAATAAATAGGATCCAAATTAGAAGAGAAGAAGTAAAATTCTCATTCTATGAAGATGATATGATAGTATATATAAAAGCTCAACAAAAAACCACTGGAGCTGATAAAAATTCGGCAAGGTAGCCAGATACAAGAATAACATACAGAAATTAGTTGCATTTCTTTACACTAACAAAGAAATATCCAAAAAAAAAAAAAGTCAGTAAAGAAACATCCCTACTCAAATCACATCCACAACAATAAAATACTTAGGAATAAATTTGACCAAGGAGGAGAAAGACTTATAAGCAGATAACTACAAAACACTGATTAAGGAAATTAAAGATGACTTAAAGAAATGGACAAGTATCCCATGCTTTTGTGGTAATAAATCGATATTATTAAAATGGCCATACTTCCCAAGGCAATCTACAAATTTAGTGTGATCCCTAGCATATTACTCATGACGTTTCTCACAGAACCAGAACAGATATTTCTAAAATTCATTTGGAATCACAAAAGACCCAGAATCAACAAAGTAATACCAAAGAAAAAGAATGAAACTGGAGGAATAACCCTCCTAGACATCACAGAATACCACAGAGCTACAGAAATCAAAACAGTATGCTATTGGCCCCAAAACAGACACACAGATCAATGAAAGAGAATAGAGAGCCCAGAAATAAACCCACAGAGCTACAGTCAATTGGTCTTCAATGAAGGAGACAAGAGTATACAGTGGAGAAAAGACAGGCACTTTGGCACGTGGTGCTGGGAAAACTGGACAGTGGCAAACCTAATTAAATTTTTAGGGTTTTGCACAGCAAAAGAAACCATAAGCAAAACAAAACAACAAACTATAGAATAGAGAAAATATTTTCAAATGATGCACCTGACAAACATTTAATTTCCAGAGTATATAAACAGCTCATACAATTTAGTAACATAAAAACAACTGAATCCAAAAATAGGCAGAAGACCTAAACAAGCAATTCTTCAATAAAGACAAACAAATGGCCTATAGGCACATGAAAAAAAGCTCAGTGTTGCTAATTATCAAAGAAATGCAAGTCAAAATTAAATGAGGTTATCATCTCACACCAGTCAGAATGGCCATCATTCAAAAGTCCACAAAGGATAAATTCTGGAGGTGTGAAGAAAAGGGAACCTTCCTACATTGTTGGCAGAAATGTAGTTTGGTGCGGCCATTATGGATAACAACATGGAGATTCCTGAAAAGACTAAAAATAAAATTTTCATATGATCCAGAAATCCCACTTTTGAACATAAAGCAAGGGTACTCCCATGTGAAAAGATACAGGCCCCCAATGTTCATAGCAGCATTATATACAATAGCCAAGGCATGGCAGCACCCTAAATGTGCATAGAAAGAGCACTGGACAAAGCAGTAGTGGTATATTTATACAATGGAATACTACTCAGCCATAAAAACGAATAAAATAATATTTGCCACAACATGGATGGACCCAGAGAATGCCATTCTAAGTGAAATATGACAGAAAGAGAAAGAAAAGTGCCATATGATATCACTCCTATGTGGAATCTTCAAAAGAAAAAAGAAGACACTAATGGACTTATCTACAAAACAGAAACAGACTCACAAACATGGTAAACAGTCTTATGGTTATCATGATGTGGGAGGGGATAAATTTGGGAGTTTGAGAATTGCAACTATTAACTACTAAGTAAAAAAGTAAATTTAAAACAGTCAATTTCTTCTGTATACCACAAGGAACTATATTCAATACCTTGTAATAACCTTTAATGAAGAAGGATATGAAAATGAATACATGCATATATGTATGACCGGGACATTGTGCTGTACACCAGCAACCGACAGAGTGTAACTGACTATACTTGAATTAAAAAAAAGAGATTCTTACCCATATTTTCAGGCAAATAGGCTCAGATCCTAAAATAATCAGTCAGTTGATTATTATGTGTGGAAAGTAATGTGACCATTGAGTTTGGGACTATACCAACTTTAATCTGAGAGAAACCTGGCAAGGATCCACCAGTCCTGCTGTCTCTTTTCTTGCTGTCCCTGACTTACTGTGATTAATATTTTGCAAAATACAAGGTTTAGAATTCATCTGCATCTTTTGCATAAATCTAAACTTCTATTGTCAAATTAAGGACAAAGCAAACCTGAAACTTTAGTTTCTGCTAGTATAGATGAGACTGAAAGTAGAAGAAGGGCAGGCCTGCTTTGAAATAGGGTTCATGCTGAGAAATCACCTGTTTCTTCTCCAGAAAAATAAAATGTGTTGTTTATTTCAGATAACCCCAAAACAGTTGCAGAATAGCTGAATCTTCTTGTGAAAACCACTGGCAACTTTACCGCTCAGAGAGATCTACAACTTTCAGGGCTCCACCCAGAAGTTTTTCACCTTGGGAGCTTAAGTGAGTTTCAGTCTTGGCTGTAACCATTCCTTCTTGGGGAGAGGATGAAAGTTTTATTATTCTGTAAGATGAAGGCAGTTACCTACATGATAGCAACCTCAATTTTCAAGTGAGCATAGGGGGAACTCTCTACGAGAAGGTACAGGATGCTCAGGATGACACAGTAAATTGTGCTGTCCAGTCCTCATGGGAAAACAGGATACCACTGATCCAAGGAGACATGTCACATGTAGGCTAAAAACTACAAATGGATCTTACCTGCTTGTATATAGAAAAAGTATGGAATTTCATCCTTCCTTTCTGGTCACTTTCAGTCTACCTACATGCATGTCCTTAGTTGTGTGAACTCAACAATGAAACACTCTTCTTCCTTCTCTTCATTGTTATGGACAGGACATTCTTTGCTGATAAAAGTTTTCATTCACCAACAATATGAAACAATTGAATTTGCTATCTATCTGCAAACCCTTCTCCAAATGAACTCAAGTTATTCTTCTTAATACATTTGGGTGTGTTTGCTTCAGAAGAAATCAATTCATGGTAGGTAAAAATTATTTTATTTTGAAAAATGTATAAATCAAATAGCATGGACAAGCCTAGAAGCCTATATTTTATACATCAAGATTATTCTTATTTCTTACTAATTGATGGGATTGGATATTATGTTTTATTTTTATACTTCTCTGAGTATTGCAAATTTTTTTCAATAAATGAAAATTACTTTATCATAAAAAAGAATATACACAGAAGAAAGTAATTTCTCTTTTGAAAAAGAAATTTATTATTTCTGGGTGCTGAGTCCCACAATCCATTGGTCTCTTGTTGCTAGACAAATATTTAATAAGCAATGAGAATGTACAAAATCCATCACACATTAGTGGTCACCTGTGCACACACAGGAGAGTTATTCCATTGAGGTGGGTCATGTGGGAAAGGCAGCTTGGAATGAGGGAGTGCACTAGCCCTCTTGGTTTGGACAGATACCAGACTCATTTTCTGTAGCTGTGGCATACATTGTTTTATTCTGGTGGTCCAACAGGAAGACAAATCAGTACATTATCCATGTGGTGATTTACTTTAAACTATTTCCAATAAACAGTGTGCTGTGTGTGTTTCCAAGCTGCCTCCAATTTAAACCCATGGGTCGAGAATGAGCATGTGAATTGCCCTAATGTGGAATCATCATGCTAAAGGTTGGTGGCTTAGCACAGGAAGAATGGTTTTCTGAATTACCATCAAGGCGTTTGTTCATATACACCAAGTTTGTTAGAAATACTGAAGCCATTCGTGTTAATGCATGTGGTAGCTCAGGAGAGGAGGACAGGACCGTGCTCCCTGCCCACCGAGCCTGGTGCAGGACTAGGGCCTGAGGCCTTGCTTCTTCCCCAGAGGGAAGACGCTGCCTCTGCCTTAGCGTCTCACTGCCTCCTCCTTGTGGTCGGGCTCTGCCTCACACAGAGGGGCCGCCCTGGGTGCAGAGAGATGGCTGAAGTCCTCTTACCATCTTCTCATGTTCAAGGTTCACACTGTGGCAGAATTTAATCTGAGACTGAGGGGGCCACAGGAGTCCTCCTGACACTCTTACCTGCGACTCAGCTCTGAGCTTTCATAAGTTCTTCCCTGTATTCTTGGAGAGAGGCCTCCTCTTTTTCCTTTGCATTTCTAACAATTTCCTGCCCCAATTCTCTCAGTGTTTCCTTAAGAAGTACACTGTCTGAGGCCTACTTGAGAGCAGGCTAACAGGTGAGAACACAGCATCCATGAGGCAAGCTGCAGACTAAGTCTGAGAAAGTCAGGAAAGAATTCTTGAAGTGCCAAGCTGCTGAATTAGTGTATTACAACACCATGTACAAGAGTGATCGTGACCCTGGCTTTCATAACAATTTGTTGAAAATTACTTGAAATAGACCTTTTGTTCCTTCAATAATTCAATGATTATGAATTAGTTTTGAAGTTTGTGAGAAGCCTTTCTCCTAGAGCCATTTATTGGGGTGCATATAACACATGTCAACAGATGACAGATTATGCTTGAACGTCAAAGTGGGGGCCTCCTCCTTTACTCAGCCTCACTGATATTTACCTCACTCCTAATCCCTCCCTTTTATATAAATAGCTCTAATTCCACACCAGCAGCCTTGTGTTGACTGTTGCATGTTCTGTGCACTGGTCCTGGATACTGGGGAGCCTGATGGGGATGCAGCACTGTTCCCTGCCCCTCACCCCCTTCCAAGAGCATCCACACATGCAGCCTGCAGCACATTTCTCCAGGGGACACCAAAGGGCTTCAGGAGAGGATCAGCTCTAGGACATCTCCTTCCTGTGTTGACTGGAGAAACTACAAGTTGACTGAAAATGACCTCACCTCCCTCGGGAGCACAGAGCTCTGTGTCTCCTACTTTAGAAGGAGAGAAGACATGAGGGCTTACATTAGAGTTGCTGTCTGATTGGCCAGCAGACAATGTTCAATTTCTACCACGCTGTCAGCCTGCGGGTAGGTGTCACGTTCAGTGAGATGTTGTTTCTTATAGAAAAAGCATGATTTTATTTCAGCACAAACACCCTGAATTGATTTTTTTAAAACTATGGTGGAACTATGAGGCGTTTTCATGATTTGGGTACTTTATTTAACGTTTTAAACACCACAATGACCCTGAGAGTCAAAAGCACTAGTGTAATTCCAGGTGACTGTTGTGAGAGGAATTTTGCGGACACAGAGAACATGGAGTTTCCATTCCTCAGAAAGAACAGACAGCAGGTTCCCACGTGGTGCACAGCCCTTCTGCCTCAGTGAGTCCCTTCCACACTAGTTCCTCAAAGTGTTTCATGGATATTGGGAACCCTGGGGAGTGGGAAATACAGTGAGGATATGATAAATTGAAAAGTTGTTCATGTGTTGATGCAACCCACACCAGCTGCTTATGTGGTTGGCTCTGCTCTGAGAACTGAAGATACATGACAGTGACCAAATACCTGAGATTAAGAAATAGCAGGGGAGACAAAAGTACACAGGAAACCTTCAACTTTATGATTGTATGAAAATTGCTGATAGGAGTGAGTACAGGAAGGCACAGTGGCAGCAGAGAGGAGGGTCCCCTCTCCCAGGCTCAGGAAGTCAGGAATTAGGAGACCATACAGAGGAATGGAGGCTAAACAAGGAGGACCAGAGGGGGAAGCAAGAGTGTCTTTTGAAGAAGCCTGTGCATTGTGTGCAAAGGCCCATAGCTCAGATAGTATGTTTAGCTTGCACAATTCCAAGGAGTTGATTCCAGCTACAGCAGCGTCTACAGCAGGAGAGAGCATAAAGTGCTCCCCTAAATGGAGTTGACACTGAAGAAAATGTTTCCTCCTGATGCACAAACTTTATAAATCCAGGAGGAGAATTTAGATGCCATTCCAGCCAATCTCCCATATGGCTTTATAATGAAGAAGTTAGGGAGACAAATCTTAAAGCTTTATGGGAAAAACCATGTCCTGATGAATCCACAGTATAACGAAAAGTCTACCAAACATACTGAACACAGAGACATGCTTTGGGACATGGGTGACTCAGGGTTCCCAGTGACAATGACCCTTTCTTTTGCGGTCTTGGTCTTTTTTGCATCGGTGAAGATAGAGGACTAGAAAAAGTTTGATTGTCCCAAGAAATTATTATTCACCAGGTCTTCTGGCATTTTATCGATATGGAATCAGAGATTTTGGTCACTTTTTAGCTGGTCAAGGACAAAACTTCCACTTTAGAAAGAATGGCCTGATACACTCTGGACATGTTGGAATTCTGGATTTTGGGACTTTTACCTGCCAACATGGCAATTCGTGGTCATTGAATGGAGATCCTTCAGGCAAGACAGTTTCTGGGAACCTTTGAATCATTGCAGCTCCTAAGCCTTTAAATTTCCTTTAATCCAATCTAGCATCACGTTATTGCAAATAAAATTGTGCTAATCCAGCAAAAAGAAGGAACATCATTTTCTGCACCAGCCAAGAGTCACGGAAGTACTTTAGGGGAGGAAGGAGAGGCAGGCAGCCCAAGTGAAGAAATGCATGTTTGGTGTTCTTAGCAGTGATATGGAGCTTGGTGAATTAAGGGTTTCTTTAATGTGTATTGAATGAGAGATTAATGAAAACATGGTCATAATTCCTCGTGATCCTATTGTCTCCATGGCTGAAATGAAGGGCCCTAAAGTAAACTAATACAGTACTGCCAGAAAGAACACAATGTTCCTTGAGGAAATACAATGTGGAAAAGAGTGAAACAAATATAGAAATCAGAGCTTATTTTACACACACACACACCCCCCATAAATGTGTTTGGGAATTCTCTTAACAGAAAACTCCAGAGAGTAAGGTCAAACTAAATATAATTTGGAACTCACTTCTCATCTGTATCAGATTTCATCACACTGGAAAGTGCCTTACAGAGTCGTTCTGTGGTACTTACCTGGTGTTTAACTTTTTAATAAATGTTTCTGATGGAATAAATGAATGAGTAATCAAAAATGAATATTCTTCTTACGTGCCATAAGCTACTCACTGTGCTAAATACAGCAACGCATTATGGTAAATAACAAAATGGTACTATAATACATAAGGCCTTAAGAATGTAAAGTTAGGTCCTAGGGAAAGTAAAGCAAAGGGCTCAGTAGTCTTCTGCAATGATATGCTATTTTGGGATGAAAATTTATGTGTGTATATACTCTTTCTCTGGAAAATGCAACTGTCCAGGCACTACCAAAATATGCTTTGTAAAATGTATTTTTAAATGAAATTACTTTATTTCTTGAGATTCCATATGTACTAAGTCCTGCACTGATGAGCTCTTTTTGGCAGTACAGAATAGGAAGAGCACAAAATTCGGAATGTACATATGTGAGTCTTGGGGTGTTTCAGCACTGACTGTAAATTGGAAAATTATTTTCATGGTGTCAGTTGGTATAAAGTCATTTGCCCCAACATTAGTTCTCAAGTTTGGGGATTGTTAATTGTATGAGTCAAGATGATAGAGCTAAGGGATACCCATAGATCTGGGAAAACATTATTTCTGAGTAGGTCTGTGAGGGGGTTTCTGGAGGGGATTCATATTTGATTTACTAGAGTAAAAAGATCCACCTTCATGAATGTGGGTGGACATCATCCAATCCCTGGTCTCAGGCCTTCAGACTCAGACTGAATAACACCAATGACTTTCTTGGCTCGCCAGCTTGCAACAGATTGTGGTACTGCTTGGCCTTCATAATTGCATGAGCCAATTCTTATAACTCTCATAATTATATATAATTTCTATATATAATTTGTATATATATGTATGTGTGTGTGTGTAAGTTTGTGTGTATGTATATGTGTGTGTGTGTGTGTGTGTGTGTGTATTCCATTATTCTGGAAAACCCTGACTAGTACAATTTTCTTCAGTGAGCTTATCCAGCACAGGAGATTTACAAGCAATAACCCAAGAACATCAATCACCAGTTGCCACTTAACACTCATCACTATTAGCATGGCTCTCAGTCCAGGCTCCAATTGAGACTGAAGTCAAGTTCTGAATGATGGTACTCGGTTGATCCTATCCACTACTAAACCAGCCACCACATAGGCTATTCTCTGGTACCTGGAAACAGCTTCAAAACTTCTTCCAGGACTCATTTTCAATGAAGGGGTGTCCATCTGTTTTCATCACCAGGGTGAAATCCCGAGAGTCCCAACAAAGCCTGGGGGAAAATGTAAAACCTCAGTGGAACCTTCTACTTCATCGGGTGTCAAGGAAGGTTTTGCCCTAATTGGCTGTGTTAGTTGAGTCACACAGTTGGGAACTGAGCTAAGGAAGGAGAAGAGTTCTACATTGTAAATTTCCATATCTTATAAAACGTTTTTATAAATATTAACTTTTGCCAAGTGTCCCGTTTCCAAACATGATGAATGAGTCCCAGGAAAGAAGAAACAGTCTCAGTTGCCTTAACTCTAATCCCAATAAACCTTGGAGGGTTAGTCCACCAGCTTGATGATGGTGCCCATGCTACTGTAAGCAAAATTGCTACTGAGAAGCACAGCCAATGCAAGGGTCCACGAGTCATTCTTAAGGTCACCCTAGAAAGTGTATTAGAGCAAGGGGCTAAAAAGTTTGTTCTTTCATTCATTAGTTCAATCACTATTTAATTCATTTGTACAAGGGCTAGTACATAGTAGGTGTGAACTACTAAGCAGGGTATTATATCTTTAGCAAATTTTATTTACCATGACAATATTAGAGACACAACGCTAGTTGATTCAATTCAAAAACAATTCATTGGCTGTCTGCTAAATACCGGGCAGTGTATTTAGTTGTGTTTAATGCAAAGTTCCATATGACAGTCCTTGTCCTCAAGAAAATGACTTTCTGGATAGGCACACAACTAAAGTAAACATAAAACTGTGACCAAGTTTATCATCTCTGCCAGCTGTGGAACCAAAGCTATAGTGTAAAACACAAAGGAGTAAATTCAGTTAACAAAAACAAATATGTTTTGAAGACAGAGCAAGAGGAGTCTACATCTGAATAAGAAATGATGGCAGTAGGGGAAATTGATGGGCACTGCAGAACTGATGCAATGTAGATCAGTGGAGATGACAGGATCGTGCAGGCGGAAGAACCAACACAAGCCAAGTCAGAACTGTTAAAAGCACCATCATGTGAAAAGTGTGGTAGAGTTATGACATTTGGCTGAGGCAGTGGATCACTCTGTGGGAGTGGAAGACAAGGAGAGTTGGGGCAAGATGTGAAGAACCCTGAAGGCTGGGCAGATGGAATTAGACACCACCCAGATCCCACTGCAAGTGCTGAGATTAGCAAGCAGCCCGATCTCCACCAGTCAGTTACAGTTTCATATATCTTGGTCCCCTAATCAAATACAATCAGATAAAAGTAAGCTTAGGTCAAAGTACATTCTATTTCAACATTGAGCCCATCTAAGTTTTAGACTTTATAGTGAAAATTTTAAATATAATTGAAAACTGTTTCCAATTTTGAAATTAAAAATAACTTTAATTTAGAATTTCTAAATCCTTCCCCTCCCTTTTTTTCAATAATGGGAGTCTCCAATCTGCTGGTCCTACTTTCAGTGTAGACTCTGGCTCGAGTAATATCAAAATTATCGATTTCACCTAACAGAGAAAGTCAGTGTACCTTAAATTATCACATTTACTCTGTTTTCCTTCGGTCAAGCTCCTGGTTTCAGAAGTCAGTGAAGAATCAATCTTCAAAGCCCAAAACTTAGACCAAAACCTTTATGAATGTTTCTGGTGCAGCTAAAGCTTTACTGAATACAATTTATTGCTTTTTTGAGTTAAAGTCAGTTCACAATATTGTGTCAATTTCTGGTGTATAACACAATTTTTCAGTCATACATGAATATACATATATTCATTTTCACATTCTTTTTCACCATGAGCCCTGTGCTAAACAGTAGAAACTTGTTTATCTATTCTACATATGCCTGTCATTATCTTCAAATCTCCAACTCCCAGTCTATCCCTTCCAACCCTACTCCCCTCTGGCAACCACAAGTTTGTAGTGCATGTCTGTGAGTCTGTTTCTATTTTATATTTACATTCATTTGTCTTTTTTTTTTTTTTAAAGATTCCACATATGAGTGATATCACATGTTATTTTTCTTTGTCTTTCTGGCTTACTTCACTTAGAATGACATTCTCCAGGGACATCCATGTTGCTGCACATGGCGTTATGTTGTCATTTTTTATGGCTGAATGGCATTCCATTGTATAAATATACCACTTCTTCTTTATCCACTTATTTATCAAAGGACATTTGGATTTTTTCCATGTCTTGGCTATTTTAAATAGTGCTGCTGTGAGCATTGGGGTGCAGGTGTCTTTTTGAATTAGGATTCCTTCTGGATATAGCCCAGGAGTGGGATTATTGTGTCATATGGTAAGTCTACTCCTAGTCTTTTGTGGAATCTCCATACTGTGTTCAGCAATGTCTGAGCCAAACTGCATTCCCAACAACAGTGTTACGTTATAGGAGTGTTCCCTTTTCTCCACAGTCTCTCCAACATTTATCATTTGTGGACTTTTGAATGATGGCCATTCTGACTGGTGTGAGGTGATATCTCATTGTAGCTTTGATTTGTGTTTCTCTGATAATTAGTGACATTCAGCATTTTTTCATGTGCCTATTGATCATTCATATGTCTCCATTACAGAATTGCTTGTTTAGGTCTTCTGCCCATTTGTGGATTGGGTTGTTTCTTTTCTTCCTATTAAGTTGTAAGAGCTGATTATATATTTTGGAGATCAAGCATTTGTCAGTTTCATCTTTTGCAAATAGTTTCTCCCATTCTGTAGGTTGTCTTGTTTTGCTTATGGTTTCCTTGCTGTGCAAAACCTTGTAAGTATAATTAGGTCCCATTTGCTTGTCTTTGTTTTTATTTCTATTGCTTGATTAGACTGCACTAAGAAAACATTGCTGAGATATATGTGAGATACTGTTTTGCTTATCTTTTCTTCTAGGAGTTTTATTGTGCCTTGTCTTATGTTTAAGTCTTTAATCCATTTTGAGTTTGTTTTTGTGTATGGTGTGAGGGAGTATGGTAGCTTCACTGATTTAGATGCTGCTGTCCAGTTTTCCCAACATGATTTGCTGAAGAGACTGTCTTTATTCCATTGTATGTTTTTGCATCCTTTGTCAAATATAAATTGACTAAAACATTGCAGGTTCATTTCTGGTTTCTGTATTCTATTCCATTGATCCATATGTCTGTTTTTGTACCAATATCATGCTTTTTTGCTTACTGTAACTCTGTAGTATTATCTGAAGTCTGGGAGGGTTATTACTCCAGCCACATTCTTTTTCTGCAGTAATGCTTTGGCAATTCTGGGTGTTTTGTGATTCCATATAAATTTTATTATGTTTTGTTCTAGTTTTGTGAATGAATACAATTTAATTATATTCCTTCATTGGAATCCCGTTTTCAAGGCTTTTTTATCGAACCTCATAACTCCACATATTTTAAATGGTATCACACATGAACCTCATAAGTTACAGTTTAGAGGTTCTCTCACCTTGAAACTATCTCTATGTGTCCAGTTGGGCTGCAACCATGGCATCCTATACTGATCATGATTTGATCATTCTGTTGTCCACCCAACTAGCCTCTGGTCCATTACCTTCCTCACAGTAGTTTCTATAGGACTTAATAGAAAGCCCTGGATTCACCTGTGAAAAAAAATATTTATGAAATTGTGTTATTCTCCACCGTGTTAAAAATCAGATGAAAATCTTGCCCTGAAATACAAATGTACTGATCACAGAAATATGTTTAAAGTAAGAGAATTTAACTTCATTATCCACAATTTGGGTTTACATTTGGCAGGAATATGTCACAAAAGTTGAATTAACATGGCAAATTAAAAGGCAAGAGCAAAAATGGTTTTCCCATGATCCTCACTGTCCAGGCCATCTGTGTCTAAAATGATAAGGCTTTGAAGGAATGGGGTCTATAATACATCTAGATTTCCTGGATTCAGATCTCACTGTACAGCCCAGATGGAAGCTTCCAAGGGAGAAGAAGTAAACAGCATAAAGTGCCAGGAGATGGTCCAGGCGGCCCAGGGACCACAGGGTTTACAGTTGTAATAGAGTAATGGCCCAACAGGGAGAGGAATTTCTTCTATCTCAGAAAAGACAGGTGATCCAGTCATAATTATAATTGAAGAATTTTCTCAAGAAACATGTTTTGTCCCTGATTCACCACATACTTTAAGAAACTAAATGCCAAAACCGTACAGAATTAATGTATCTTCTGTTAACCTGTATAGTTTTATCTGATGGGCAAGAAGAAAGAATAAGCATGCATTCATAAGCAGAATTTGTGAGAGGGAGGAGATAACAAGTCTGCATTCCTGGTCACCTTCACGTAGCACTTTGTTTCCTTATTTGTGTCATCCTAAGAGGAGGACCATTCATTGGGGGAGCTACCATCTGAAGAAGGAGAGTGGGAGGCTACCATCATGGTGCAGGCCTGAAACAGATTTTCAATAACACAGGATGGAAGACTGTGTCTTCAACCTAGTTGCAGAACCCATAATGAGACCCGAACACCCAGCTAAGTGGGCAGAATTTGTTAGACAACAAAACTACTTACCTCTTAGTGATGACCACGTGATGTTTAAAATGCATAGAATGAGAAAACCAAAGGATGTTTGTCAGAGCCTTGAGAACGCTAACATTTCAGGGTTCAGCAGAGGCCAGATGGGACATGAAGGAGGTGAGAGAATTGACCAGAAAAGTTTCTAGGAGTTCCAGGACAACATGACATCCCATTAATTCAACCAATATTTGTGGAGTCCTTACCTTGTGCTGGGCACAGTTCTAAGTGCTCAGGATCCAGAAGTGAACAAAGGGGTAAAATCTCTGCCCCAAGAAGCTCTAGTCTACTTGGGTCATCAGGTAATTTCCAAAAAAAAAAAATCAAAGTCCGTATGTGTGTTAGACGATGGTACATACTCTGGAGAATAATCAGCAAGGGATGAAATTCTCAGGAAATTGGACAGAGATTGTTGTGTTGAGTTATATGCAGTGTTTTCTGAGAAAGAGTCCAAATGAAGGTGATCAGCAACCTTGATGAGGGCAGATTTAGTGACATGATGGGAACAGGACACAGATAGGGTGGAGGTATAGCTGTGAAAGTAAGCAGAAGGGATGCAGAAAGCAGTTTGTCTCCACGTGGAAGGGAGGACCCACATGGTGCCTAGAGGAAGCTCTGAATCTAGGATTAATTTATTTAACTGGAAGAAGACATTTCTTATTTATACATTGACAGGATGACAGCAAACAGCAAGGTGTCTGAGGATCTCCCAGGTCTGACAGTCCCACATCTGAGGGAGGCTCTACTTTGTAATTTTCACCTCGATGAGAGGGATGTTTCATGACACCGAGGGACTTGTATGTCCCTTTAGTCTATGAAGTGCTAAGCAACATACTCATGTCCCCACATTGCATCCAGCCCTCTGACTAATGTGGGGGTCACTTCAAACAGTAACATTCAGGCCATCCTGGATCCCATGTCTGAAGAGCTCTCATGTCCAAAGGTGCCCAACTCTTAGACGTGAGTGTGTACAATTATAAAACCTATAATTTTATTTTTCAAAATATTCACTATCATTTAGAGGCTCATTCTTACATTGTTTCTCATTGGGGTGGATGCAGAACTTGGGGGATGGGGCTGCACTTTTATATTTTGGGAGCCCACTTTCAAAGATGCAAAAATAAAAATTAAAAAGTAAATATTTATTTAAATTTAAAAAGCAATCATAACCAACAAAAAATTTTAAAAATTTGTGAAATCATCAAACATTTTCTCTCAGTTTTCAGTTTTTCTTCTATTAGTGTACTTCTGATAATCACTGAATGTTAGTGTGGGCAATAGTTCTGGGGAAACTAAAAATATATGAATGTAAGGCGTTTTTCCATATTGAACTGCAGAGCTATCTACATATGTCCTCAGCCGGGAAATACAAAGGAAAAGGAAACAAAAGGGATGACATCAAAGTAAAAAGCTCCTGCACAGCAATGAAAACTATCCACAAAACAAAAGGCACCTACTGAATGGGAGAAATTTGGCAAATGATATGTCTGATAAGGGGTTAGTATCCAAAATATAGAAAAAACTGATAAAACTCAACATCTAAGAACCAAATAACCTGATTAAAACTGAGGATTTGTATAGGCATTTTTCCAAAGAAAATGTACAGATGTCCAAGAGACACATAAAAAGAGGCTCAACATCACAAATCATCAGAGAAATGGAAATCCAAACCATAATATCACCTTATATCAAACAGAACAGCTAATATCAAGAATCCAACAAATAACGTGTTGGCCAATAATATAGAGAAAAGGCAACACTTGTGCCCTGTTGATGGGAAAGCAAAAAATAAAGAAAAATTAGCATCAATCCCCTTGAAACCCTCCAAAAAAACTGAAGAGGAGGGATCACTTCCAAATTCACTCTATGAGGCAAGCAGTACCTGATCCCAAAGTCAGACAAAGATACTACAAAAAAAGGAAGTGTGTTACAATGAGGTATCACCTCACACCAGTCAGAATGGCCGTCATTCAAAAATCCACAAATGACAAATGCTGGAGAGGCTGTGGAGAAAGGGGAACCCTCCTACACTGCTGGTGGGAATGCAGTATGGTGCAGCCACTATGGAAAACAGTGTGGAGATTCCTCAAAAGACTAGGAATAGACTTACCATATGACCCAGGATCCACACTCCTGGGCTTGTATCCAGAAGGAACCCTGCTTCAGGATGACACCTGCACCCCAATGATCATAGCAGCACTATTTACAATAGCCAAAACATGGAAACAGCCTAAATGTCCATCAACAGGTGACTGGATAAAGAAGATGTGGTATATTTATATAATGGAATACTACTCAGCAATAAAAACAGACAACATAACGCCATTTGCAGCTACATGGGTGCTCCTGGAGAATGTCATTCTAAGTGAAGTAAGCCAGAAAGTTAAAGAAAAATACCATATGAGATCGCTCATATGTGGAAACTAAAAAACAAAAACAAAAACAAACAAACAAACAAACAAAAACAAAGTGTACATACAGGACAGAAATAGACTCATAGAAAATAAAGACTTGTGGTTGCCAGGGGACGGAGGGTGGGAAGGGATAGACTGGGATTTGAAAATTGTAGAATACATAGACAGGATTATACTGTATAGCACAGGGAAATATACACAAAATATTATGGTAGCTCACAGAGAAAAAAATGTGACAATGAGTGTGTATATGTCCATGTATGACTGAAAAATTGTGCTGAACACTGGAATTTGACATAGCATTGTAAAATGATTATAAATCAATAAAAAATGTTAAAAACAAAAACAAAAACAAAACGGAAGTGTGAGTCCTCTAACTTGATTCTTTTTAAGGATTCCCATGGCTATTCAGTATCCCTTGAAAGTCCATTTGAATTTGAGGTTGGCTTTTAATGTTTCTGTAAAAGATACCATTGGGCTTTTGATGAAGAATGCATTGAATCTCTAGATCGTGTTGTGTAGTATGGTAATTTTAGCAATATTAAGTCCTGTAATCCATGAACATGGAATGTCTTTCCATTTATTTATGACATTTAATATTTCTCTTATCAAAGTTTTGTGGTTTTCAGTGTATAAGTCTTTTGCCTTCTGGGTTTAATTTTATTAATTGTTTTTATAGTTATATATATATATATATAATTTATTATTTTATTCTTTTTGATGTATTATACTGAGATTGTTTTTTTAATTTCCTTTTTGGATTCGTTTTATTGTCAGTGTATAAAGATGCAATTGATTTTTGCATGTTGATTTTATACCCTACAAATTTGCTGAATTCATTTATCACTTATAACAGAGGTTTTTTTTGGTGAAGTCTTTACAATTTTCTTCATATAAGACTACGCCCTTTGTAAACAGGAATAATTTTAATTATTCCTTTCTGAAATGGATGCCTTTCAGTTTTCTTCTCTAATTGCTTTAGCTGGGACTTCCAGTACTATGTTGAATAGAAGTGGCCAAGTGGTCATTATTGCCATATTCCTGATCTTTTACTGAAAGGTTTCTGTCTTTCACCTTTGAGTGAGATGTTACATGTAGGCTTTACATATATAGATTTTATTCTGTGGAGGTAGTTTCCTGCTATTTCTATTTTATTGAATTTTTTTATCATTAAATTGTGTTGAATTTAGTCCAATGTTTTTTCTGCCTCAATTAAGATGATCACACAGTTTTTGCCCTTTATTCTTCTATATGGTATATCACATTGATTGATTTTCCTATGTCGAACAATCCTTTAATTGCAGGTATAATTCACATATGGTCATGGTATCTATTTCTTTTAATATGCTACTGAATTTTGTCTCATAGTATTTTGCAGAGGATTTTTACTTCAACATTCACCAAGAATGTTGGTCTGTAAATTTGTTTTTCTTTTTTTGTAGTATCTTTGTCTGACTTTGGTATCAGGTAATGAATTTGGAAGTGATCCCTCATCTTCAATGTTTTTGGAGGGTTTCAGGGAGATTGATGTTAATTATCCTTTATTTCTTTATTTTCCCATCAACAGTGCACAAGTCTTCCCTTTCCTCTACATTATTTGCCAATACTTATTATTTGTTCGCTTTTTGATATTAGCAGTTCTGACAGATGTGAGGTGATATTGTGGTTTTCATTTGCATTTCTCTGATAATCAGTGATGGTGAGCATCTTTTTATGTGTCTGTTGGACATCTGTATGTTTTCTTTGCAAAAATGTCTATTCAAACCCTCATTTTTAATCAGGTTATTTGGTTCTTAGATATTGAGTTGTATGAGTTCTTTCCATATTTTGGATATTAACCTCTGATCAGATATATCATTTGCAAAACCCTTCTCCCATTCAGTAGGTGGCCTTTTGTTTTGTGGATAGTCTTTATTGCTGTGCAGGGGTATTTTAGTTTGATGTCATCCCATATGTTTCCTTGTACATTGTTTTCCTTATATACACATATATATATGACTGGTGTCAAAGATCTTACTACCTATATCTTCTTCTAGAAGTACTATGGTTTCAAGTTTATAATAAACCTTTAACCTGTTCTGAATTTATTTTTGTGCATGGTGTGAGAGAGTAGTCCAATTTTATTCCTTTGCATGTAATGTCCAGTTTTCCCAGCACCTTTTATTAAAGAGTCTGCCTCTTCCATATTGTATTGTTTTGCCTCTTTTGCTGTAAGTTAATTGCTCATATATGTATGCATTCATTTCTGGGTCCTTTATTTTGTGCCATTGCTCTATGTCTGTTTTGGTGCCAGTAGCATACTGTTTCAATGACTATAGCTTTGCAGTATAGTTTGAAATCAGGGAGTGTGATATCTCCAGCTTTGTTCTTCTTTCTCAAGATTCGTTTTGCCTAATCACAGTCTTTTGTGCTTCCATATGAATTTTAAAATTATTAGTTCTATTGTTTTCTAAGACCCTATTTCATTTATTTCTGCCCTGAACTTTATGGTTCCTTGTCTTCTACTAACTTTAGATTTTATATTTCTTCTTCTGCTAGTTTCTTTAGGTGTAAGATTACATCATGGTTTGAGATTCTTACCCTGGGTACCAGTATTCCCAGCAATATCCAATGTATTTTTCATTTTATGTTCGTTTCACAGTTAAGTCACTGTAGCTATTCTCCCCTCATATTGAATGTGCTAATCCTATATGAATCTTATCCCACAAAAGTCTTTATTTCCTTATAGCCACATTATGGTTAGCTGAAGAATCACACTCAACAAATTACTGAACTGAAACTGCTTCAAGAGTGTGATCCTTAAGAAGAGCTTGTCCCTCTGCAATTTCATGCTTTTAAACAAGCTTTCTACACAAGGATATAACAATGAGACTCTTTCTGTGTATTTAGACTAGGTCCCAAGGCAAAGGGCACTACGTGACAAATACACACGCTTGATAGAAAAAGATGTGAGGCAAACTTATGTGGAGTTAAATTATTGAACATAGACTCGTGTCAGTTAAATCAAGCCTTGTTAACCTCCAGTCATTTAGGAAACCATTTTAACAATACGCCTATACCACAGAAATACTGTTGTGTCAGACTTTGTGACTTAGATGGATAGGATGTAATTTTAAAATATATTTCTTCTTATAGAAATAACAAAATGTGGAACCTGGAAGAAATATTGCAAAGTCCCTTTTCCTTCTTTTTCTGAATAAAAACAAAAAGTTGCTTTGCCTTGTATTATAGTTTGAAACCAGGGCGTGTGATACTTCACATGTCATAGCATCATGAACAAAAATTTAAAAAAAGAAACAGAAGCTTGTAGTTAAGCTGGCTGAAGAAGGATTCTCTTTATTCAGACTTGTATCAATTGTCAAACTCTCCTCCTAAATTAATTTCTGTGTCTAAGAAATCCCAAGCTACTATACTTAGCTGAATTGAGTTCAATGCTTGAAACTGCCAAGTTTAATTTTGGGATTTAAAAATTATTCCCTGCTATTGTTATATACCTTTCAGATCTAAATAGCATATGACTCTGTTGTACAAATGCGCTTGTGTAAAAGTATCCAGAAATTATATTTTTCCGGATACTTTACAACTAAGTGTGGACACATGATTAAGTTTGAACATGCACTGTGAGCAGAAGCACATGTATGTCACTGTGAAATTGAGCAGTAGAACTCTGAGCCTGTGCTCCACCAGCCTCTCTCCCCTTTTGTTACCTGGGCCACAGACGTGGCAGTAGTCAAGTTCTGACCTTGCAGATAAGCAAAGTGTCTTAGTGGGTGCAGAACACCAAACTGGAAGGAAACTAGATCCCTGAATGACCCTGTGGATAAATGCTTCTTCATAAGCCTTGAGAGTTAGGACTGTACCATGCCTTTTAGACCACAGCAACACCCTCCTGATTGATCTCTATGTCCAGTATCCACCTTATTCTCTCTCTCCTCCTGCCATCAGAGAGATGGGTATGCTTAATAATAACCCTGAAGACTCTACCTGTCTGTGAAATAAAGCCCATGACTCAAGTCCCAACTGAGCTTTCAAACCTTTTCTCCATGAACTGTTTCACTGGCTACAGTGGATCCTGGCTGACTCCTAGAAGTCCCTCTCAGCACTATTATTTTTGCTTAATCCCCTCCCACTCCCTTGGATTACACGTCCCGGTAAAATGTACCCTGATGAGTTGCAGGAAAACCATAGCATTTCCCAATCTTAATACTACCAAATAAAGAGTATTTAAAAAACTGGTCCTCTAATTTCATCATGATATCTTTAAAGAAGAGCATATTTTAACAGTTAAAATTAGGCAGGATCAGATGTAAACTCATATTTAAAGACAAATTTTTCATGGAAAATGTGATTGCTTTCATATCATAGGAAATGGGTATACTTAATTTTTGAAATTAGAAATTTCTTTTCTGGTAATTTTTATAAATAATGGCTTCCTCAATTCATCTGTCATGTTAAGAATCTATTTTTGACAGTATTACAAAAAGTGAATCTGCAACATCTAACTATGAGTACTTAGTTGTTGTTGTTGTTGTTTTAAAAGTATTGTCAAACAGCCAACTTCTCACAAAGATACTGGTGATGGTGGAGTTAATGCTTTTAATGTCTTTTCATCCACTCAGAATATCCTGGGCAAAAAAGATCATCAACAAAAACAACTATCGAACCAAAGTGCACAAAGATTCCATGATGCAGTTCCTGTCTATCTCCATAGAGAAGGTCACAGATGTAGTAAGACAGTAATTGATCATACAATCCTAGTTATTTAGTTCAATATGGACAAATGCCTTATGTTCTTATATTTTCAGTTTCCCCAGAATTATTGATCACACTAACATTCAATGATTATCAGAAGTACCATAACAGAAAAAAAATGAAAACTAAAACAAAATGTTTGATGACTTGAGAAATTTTTAAATTTGTTGTTGGTTATGATTGCTTTGTACATTTAAATAAATATTTTCTTTTTTATTTTTATTTTTGCATCTTTGAAAGTGGACTCCCAAAATATAAAATTGCAGCCCCATCCCCAATCTTCTGCATCCAAATGATAGTGATAATTTTGACCTATAAAAGTATATGTTTTATAATTGTACACACTCACGCCTAAGTGTGGGGCACCTTTGGACACAAGAACTCTTCAGACATGGGTTCCAGGATGGCCTGAATGTTACTGTTTGAAGTGACCCCCACATTAGTCAGAGGGCTGGATGCAATGTGGGGACATGAGTATGTTGCTTAGCACTTCATAGACTAAAGGGACATACAAGTCCCTCGGTGTCATGAAACATCCCTCTCATCGAGGTGAAAATTACAAAGTAGAGCCTCCCTCAGATGTGGGACTGTCAGACCTGGGAGATCCTCAGATACCCTCGCTATTTGCTGTCATCCTGTCAATGTATAAACAAGAAATGTCTTCTTCCAGTTAAATAAATTAATCCTAGATTCATAGCTTCCTCTAGGCACCATGTGGGTCCTCCCTTCCACGTGGAGACAAACTGCTTTCTGCACCTCTTCTCCTATGTTTCACGACTACATCTCCACCCAATCTGTGTCCTGTTTCATCATGTCACCAAATCTGCCCTCATCAAGGTTGCTGATCACCTTCATTTGGACTCTTTCTCAGAAAACACTGCATATAACTCAACACAACAATCTCTGTCCAATTTCCTGAGAATTTCATCGCTTGCTGATTTTTCTATTGAGCATGTACCATCATTTAACACACCAATGGACTTTGATTTTTTTTTTTTTTTTTTTGGAAATTACCTGATGAATCCAGTTGACCGGAGCTGCCTGGGACAGGAATTTTACCCCTTTGTTCACTTCTGGATCCTGAGCACTTACAACTGTGCCCAACACAAGGAAGGGACTCCACAAATATTGGTTGAATTAATGGGATGTCATGTTGTCCTGGAACTCATAGAATCTCTTCTGTCCACTTCTCTCATCTCCTTCATCTCCCATCCAGCCTCTGCTGACCCCTGAAATGTTAGCATTCTCAAGGCTCTGACATACATCCTTTGCTTCTCTAATTCTACTCATTTTACACATCACGTGGGCATCACTAAGAGGTAAGTAGTTTTGTTGTCTAACAAATATTGCCCACTTAGCTGGGCGTTTGGGCCTCATTTGGGATTCTGCAACTACCTTTCAGGACTCAGTCCTGCCTCCTCTGCTACTGGAAACCTGTTTCTGGCTTGGACTAGGGTGAGAGCACAATGCTCTTGTTCCTCTGATGGCAGCTTCCCCATTGAATGGTCCTCCTCTTAGGATGACACAGATAAGGAAACAAAGTTGTATGTGAAGGTAACCAGGAATATAGACTTGTCATCTCTGCCCTCTCACAAATTCTGCTTATGAATGCATGCTTTTTCCTTCTTCTTGCCCGTCAGATAAATCTATACAGGTTAATAGAGTTTACATTAATTGTATAATGTTATGGCATTTAGTTTCTAAATGTATGTGCTGAATTAGGGACATAACATGTTTCTTGAGAAAATTCTTAATATGTATATAGACTGGATTGCTGAAATGGAAGCAACTCCTCTCCCTGTTGGGCCGTTACTTTCTAACAAGTTTAATCCCTGGGGGCCCTGGGCCACCTGGACCATATGCTGTCACTGTATGCTGTCTACTTCTCCTCCCTTGCAGGCTTCCATCTGGGATGTACAGTGAGATCTGAATCTGAGACATCTAGATGTGAAATAGGCCCCATTCCTTCAAACTCTGGTCCTTTTAGATACAGATGGCCTAGGCAGTGAGGATCATGGGAAAACCGTCTTTGCTCTTGCCTTTTAATTTGCCATGTTAATTCAACTTTTTTGACATATTCTTGCAAAATGTAAACAATAGTTATGGGTAAGGAAGCTAAATTATCTTCTTGTAAACATATTTCTGTGATCATTACAAATACATTTGTACTTTAGGGGAAGATTTTCATCTGATTTTTAACACTGTGGAGAATAACACAATTTTGTAAATATTTTATTTGACAGGTGAATCCAGGGCTTTGTATTAAGTCCTATAGAATCTACTGTGAGAAAGGTAATGGACCAGAGGCTAGTTGGGTGGACAACAGCATGATCAAAGCATGATAAGTATAGGATGCCATGGATGCAGCCCAATCGGACATGTAGAGAAAGGTTCATGATGAGACAAATTGTAAACTGTAACCCATGAGATCGATAGGAGATATCCATTAAAATGTGTGGAGTTATGAAGTTGGATATAAGAGCCTAGAAAATAGGATTCTAGTGAAGGAATATACTTAAATTGTATTCATCCACAAAACTAGAACAAATCATAATAAAATTTATATGGACACACAGAAGATCCAGAATTGCCAAAACACTACTGAAGAAAAAGAATGTGGCTGGAGGAACAACCCTCTCAGACTTCAGACAATACTACAGAGTTACAGTAAGCAAAAGAGCATGGAATTGGTACAAAAACAGACATATGAATCAATGGAATATATTAGAGAACCCAGAAATGAACCTGCAATGTTTTAGTCAATTTAATTTGACAAAGGATGCAAAAACATACAATGGAATAAAGACAGTCTCTTCAGCAAATCATGTTGGGAAAACTGGACAGAAGCATGTAAATCAGTGAAGCTACCATACTCCCTCACAACATACACAAAAACAAACTCAAAATGGATTAAATACTTAAACATAAGACAAGACACAATAAATCTCCTAGAAGAAAATATAAGCAAAACAGTATCTCACATACATCTCAGCAATGTTCTCCTAGTGCAGTCTAATCAAGCAATAGAAATAAAAGCAAAAATAAGCAAATGGGACCTAATTATACTTACAAGCTTTTGCACAGCAAGGAAACCATAAGCAAAACAAAACAACAACCTATAGAATGGGAGAAACTATTTGCAAAAGATGAAACTGACAAAGGCTTGATCTCCAGAATACAAAAGCAGCTCTTACAACTTAATAGGAAGAAAAGAAACAACCCAATCCACAAATGGGCAGAAGACCTAAACAGGCAATTCTCTAATGAAGACATATGAATTATTGATAGGCACATGAAAAAATGCTTCATATCACTAATTATCAGAGAAACGCAAATCAAAGCTACAAAGAGGTATCACCTCACACCAGTCAGAATGGCCCTCAGCAAAAGTCCACAAATGATAAATACTGGAGAGGCTGTGGAGAAAAGGGAACCCTCCTATAATGTAACACTGTTGTTGGGAACGCAGTTTGGCTCAGACATTGTGGAAAACAGTATGGAGATTCCGCAAAAGACTAGGAATAGACTTACCATATGACCCAGCAATCCCACTCCTGGGCTATATCCAGAAGGAATCCTAATTCAAAAAGACACCTGCGGAGAAGAGAGAAGATGGCGGAGTAGAAGGAAGCCCATAACACACCCTTTCCCACAAATACACCAAGACTCACATCCACAGACCCAGTCAGCCAACCAGAGCACCTGCGGAACTCCGACAGAACATCACCCTCTTCAAAAGATAGAGACGCCAAAAATCTTGTAGGAGAAGAGGAAAAAAGAAAGAACAAAAGGCAAAGCAGAGCGGGACGGGCCCCATGGGGAGGGAGTGGCAAAAGAGGACTGGCACTCTTTCGCTGGGTCTCCCCTCTCCAACTGAGAGGCCAGCGGGTTGGAGGGGGAGCCTCTGAGGCTCAGATCTGTACAGAGCAGCCCTTGACTGACAGAACTAATTTAAATGGGCACAGAGGGTCCCCCCGACACCCAGCCTGAGTCGCAGGCTGGCAGCTGCAGGCAGGGCCAGGCTGCCCAAGCAGGGCAGAGGATGGGCGCAGCTGCATGGAGGCAGCCCTGGGGGACTGCAAGGGGCTGCGTGCTGTAGCTGTTGATGTACAGGGCAGAACAACCTGGGGCCTCCATAAAACCACATGGTTGATGTGCCCTGGGGGAAGGGTGCATACCCCCATCTCTGAAAACCTGCGGAAAGTTTTTGGGGGAAGAGAGGCGGGTCTCAGGCACAGCCGCCATATTCTCTGGCGCTTAGCATCCAGGCGGGGGCAGGGGCAAAACCTGCATCTGCACCGAAGGGCTTAGCAGCCTCAAAGGCCAGACGGAGACTTGTCTACAGCCTGAGGCAGATAGGATCCTTCCATCCTGGTCCCTCAGAGAACTTGCTCCACCAAGACAAACAAGGAGCTGGGTCCTGGCCCAAAGCAGGGACAGGGCTGTTCCTCGGTCTTCCTTGAGCCCACCTGCGGAGCGCCAACCTGAAGCGGAGCGCGCAGCCGCACAGAGAAGCGGAAGGTCCAGCGCCAGGAGAGGGCGGGCGGCCCCCCCACATTTTGGGCTGGCGGCCCCCCCACATTTTGGGCTGGAATGCAGTCCCTAACTGCGCTGCTGGGATGGGGCATGGCCCACCCTCCTACCTGGCCAGTCTGGAACATCTGACTGTGGCATCGGGAGGGCAGTGACCCGCCCTCCCACAGCAAAGGAGAGCTGCACCCGACCCAGTGCTGGGAGGAGGCATGATCTGCTTGCCAACAGGTACTGGGAGCAGCACAGACAAGGGCGCCAACAGAGGACCTCTGGAAACAGCAAGCTGAGCTTCCAAAACAGGACAAAGACAGAAAGACTTCATATTAAAAGCACACAGACTCCAGGAGAACACCGACCCCCCCCCTTTTTTAAAATCTGTTTTACCTGTTCTATTTTCTATTACCCTCTTAATTTTTACTTCTTAATACATTTTTATTTCTCTTGAGTTTTGTATCCTCCTCTTGATTAGACACATATTTCAAAACATCTTTTCCTCTTTTCACCCCCCCCTTTTTTTTTAAAGGTTTTAAAAATACGTCTCAACCCGATTGATATTCTGCTGTGACTTGCACTTCTATTATTCATTATACACTGTTTTCAATCCCTTTTTTTCTCCTTTCTTTTAAAGTTCTTTCTCTCTCTCTTTCCTATTTTTTTCTTTTTTTCCTAAGTCTTATTCCTACATAGGCATTAAATAGATAAAATCCTTAAGGACCAAAATAAACAACTGATACTCCATAAACCACAGTGCCAGAGAGGTATGAGCAAGATGAAGAAGCACAGAAAACATTCCCAATTAAAAGAACGAGATAATTCCCCTGAAAGAAAGATGAATGAAATAGACATTGATAGCCTACTAGATCAAGATTTCAAAAAAGTAGTGATCAAAGTGCTGAAGAAATTAAAAGAGAGAGTGTTTAGAGATATAACATATGTCAAAAATGAGATTGAAGCTATAAGGAAGAGCCAAGTAGAATGGGTAAATTCATTGACTGAGATGAGGAATGACCTAATAGTTGTGCAAAGCCCACTAGATAATGCAGAGGAACGAATTTGTGACCTAGAAGACAGGACAATAGAAAGCACCCAATCAGAAGAGCTACAAGAGAAACAAATAAAAAATAATGAAAATAGCATAAAGGACCTATGGGATAATATAAAGCATCCCAATCTTCGCATAATAGGGGTCCCAGAAGGGGAAGAAAGATCAAATGGGATTGAAAAGGTTTTTGAAGAAATCATGAGTGAAAACTTCCAAAACTTAAAGAAGGAATCAGATATCCAAGGGCAGGAAGCTCAGAGGGTCCCAAACAGGAAGAACCCAAATAGACCCACACCAAGACATATCATAATCAAGATGGCAAGAGTCAAGGGTAAAGAAATGATTCTAAACACAGTAAGAGAAAAGCAAAGAGTAAGTTACAAGGGAAACTCCAGAAGGCTCTCAGCTGATTTCTCTACACAAACACTACAGGGAGTGGCAAGATACATTCAAAGCCCTGAATCAAAAAAAAAAAAAAGATGCAGCCTAGGATACTTTATCCAGCAAGGCTATCCTTTAGGATAGAAGGAGTGATAAAGAATTTCACAGACAAGAAAAACCTGCAGGAGTTTAACAACACTAAACCCATGCTCAAAGAAATATTGAAAGGTCTATTCTAAATAGAAAAGCAGCAGGATGCTACAGAAATGAGAAACTCACAACTGGAAAGGTGATAACTCATGAATAATAAATAAAATAAACATGAAAATATAAAAGAAGACATACAAATCACTGAGAGTGGAAGAGGGAGGAAGGGAAATATAGAATATATTTTCTTCTTTCTTTTTAAAATTTTTTGTCATCGGTAGGATGGGTTTGAGATCATTTTACAAACAGTTTAATAGGAACAGTTATAGTAATGGCTAATAGATTTATGAAAAAGGGTAACCACAAGCCAAAAACTTACAAGGGAGTCTGAAAAATTGTATAAAATCCATGATAATACAAAGGAAAACTACCAAACCACAAAAGGAAGAAGGAAGGAACAAAGAGGATATGCCAATTCAACTGCAAAGATAAGTCCAAAATGGCAATAAACACACATCTATCATTATTTACTGTAAATGTTAATGGAATAAATTCTCCAGTCAAAAGACATAGTGTGGCAGAATGGATAATAAAGCAAGAACCTTCAATTTGCTGCATATGAGAGACCCACTTTAGGGAGAAGAACACATACAGATTGAGAGTGAAAGGATGGAAAGGATATTCCATGCAAATGGAAAAGCCCAAAAAGGAGGCGTTGCAGTACTGATTTCAGACCAAATAGACTTTAAAACAAAGGCCATAAGAAAGATAAAGAAGGACATTTAATAATGATTAAAGGAGTGATAAAAGATGAGGATATTACACTCATTTTATGTATGCACCCAATATAGGAGCACTTAAGTACATAGAACAATTACTAACAGAGAAAAAGGGGGATATTGATGGGAATACAATCATAGTTGGAGATTTTAACACTGCATTAACATCACTAGACAGATATTCTAGAGAGAAAATAAATAAGGCAGCAGAGAAATTAAATAATACAATAGAAAAACTAGATTTGGTGGATATTTTCAGAGCATTACACCTCCCAAAAATAGGATATACATTCTTTTCAAGTGCACATGGAACATTTTCCAGGATTGATCATGTACTTGGGCAGAAAAGAAACCTCAACAATTTTAAGAAGATAGAAATTATCTCAAACATCTTTACTGCCCATAATGCCATGAAACTAGAAATCAACAACAGAGAAGCAAAGGAGAGATAAAGGAAAGCATGGAGATTAAACAGTATGTTATTGAAAAAACAATGTGTCAATGAGGAAATCAAAGCTGAAATTAAAAAATACCTTGAGACAAATGATAATGAAAGTACAACCACTCAAAATCTATGGGACACAGCAAAGGCAGTGCTAAGAGAGAAGTTTATAGTGATACAGGCCTTCCTTGAAAAAGAAAAACAATCTCAAATAAACAATTTAACCCACCAGTTGAATGCATTAGAAAAAGAAGAACAAAAAGCCCCAAAAGGCAGCAGAAGGAAGGAAATTATAAAGATCAGGGAGGAAATAAATACAATAGAGATTAACAAGACCACAGAAAAAATCAACCAAAGAGCTGGTTTTTTTTTTTAAAAAGTAAATAAAATTGACAAACCTCTTGCAAAACTCACCAAGAAGAAAAAAAAGAGAGCACAAATTAGCAAAATAAGAAAGGAAAATGGAGAAATTACAACAAATAAAATAGAAATACAGACTATCATACAAGAATATTATGAAAAGCTATATGGAACCAAACTGGATAACCTAGAGGAGATGGACAAGTTTCTGGAAACATACTGTCCACCAAGACTGAATCAAGATGAAACTGGACAATTGAACAATCTGATCACTAGAAGGGAAATAGAAATAGCAATAAAAAACCTCCCTACAAATAAAAATCCAGGACCAGAAGGCTTCACCGGGGAATTCTACCAAACATACAAAGAAGAACTCATACCAGTCCTTGTCAAACTCTTCCAGATGATTGAAAAGGAAGGAATACTCCCAAACTCATTCTATGAAGCCACCATCACCCTGATACCAAAACCAGGCAAAGACACTACCTAAAAAGAGAATCATAGGCCAATATCACTGATGAACATAGACGCAAAAATCCTCACCAAAATATTTCCAAATAGAATCCAACAACACATAAAAAATATTATACATCATGACCAAGTGGGGTTCATCCCAGGGATACAAGGGTGGTTCAACACTCACAAATCAATCAATGTAATACATTACATCATCAAGAGGAAGGACAAAAACCACATGATCATCTCAATAGGTGCAGAAAAAGCATTTGATAAAATTCAACACCCATTTAGGATAAAAACTCTCCCCAAAATGGATATAGAGGGAACATATCTCAACATCATAAAAGCTATATATGACAAATCTACAGCCAGCATAGTACTCAACCATGAAAAACTCAAAAGCTTCCCACTAAAATCTGGGACAAGACAAGGATGCCCAGTATCACCACTCCTATTCAACATAGTCCTGGAAGTCCTAGCCACAGCAATCAGGCAAGAGAGAGAAATAAAAGGGATGCAACCTGGAAAAGAAGAGGTAAAAGTGTCACTATATGCCAATGACATGTTACTATATATAGAAAACCCTAAAAGATCCACACAAAAATTGCTAGAGCTGATTGAAGAATTCAGGAAGGTAGCAGGTTACAAAATTAATGTTCAAAAATCAGTTGCATTTCTTTACACTAATGATGAATCAACAGAAAAGGAAAGTAAAGAAACAATCCCCTTTAAAATAGCACCCAAAGTAATAAAATACCTGGGAATAAATCTAACCAAGGAGGTGAAAGAATTATACACAGAAAACTATGAACCATTGATGAAGGAAATTAAAGAAGACTTTAAAAAATGGAAAGCTATCCCATGCTCTTGGATTGGAAGAATCAATATTGTTAAAATGGTCACAGTGCCCAAGGCAATCTACAGATTTAATGCAATCCCTATCAAATTACCCAGGACATATTTCACAGAACTAGAACAAATCATAATAAAATTTATATGGAACCATCAAAGATCTAGAATTGCCAAAGCATTACTGAAGAGGAAGAAAGAGGCTGGAGGAATAACTCTCCCAGACTTCAGACAATACTATAGAGCTACAGTCATCAAGACAGCATGGTTTTGGTACAAAAACAGACATATAGACCAATAGAACAGAATAGAGAGCCCAGAAATGAACCCACAAATTTTTGGTCAACTAATCTTTGACAAAGGAGGGAAGAATATACAATGGAATGAAGACAGTCTCTTCAGCAAATCGTGTTGGGAAAACTGGACAGCAGCATGTAAAACAATGAAGCTAGAACACTCCCTTACACCATATACAAAAATCAACTCAAAATGTATCAAAGACTTAAATATAAGACAAGGTAAAGTAAACCTCCTAGAGGAAAACATAGTCAAAACATTATCTCACATACACCTCAAAAATTTTCCCCTAGTAGAAATAAAAGCAAGAATAAACAAATGGGACCTAATGAAACTTACAAGCTTCTGCACAGCAAAAGAAACTATAAGTAAAACAAAAAGAGAACCTACGGAATGGCAGAAAATTTTTGCAAATGAAACCGACAAAGGCTTGATCTCCAGAATATATAAGCAGCACATACGACTCAATAAGAAAAAAATAAACAACCCAATCCAAAAATGGGCAGAAGACCTAAACAAGCAATTCTCCAAGGAAGACATACAAATGGTCAAAAGGCACATGAAAAAATGCTCAATATCCCTAATTATCAGAGAAATGCAAATCAGAACTACAATGAGGTATCACCTCACACCAGTCAGAATGGCCGTCATTCAAAAATCCACAAATGACAATATACTGGAGAGGCTGTGGAGAAAGGGGAACCCTCCTACACTGCTAGTGGGAATGCAGTTTGGTGCAGCCACTGTGGAAAACAGTGTGGAGATTCCTCAGAAGACTAGGAATGGCCTTATCGTATGACCCAGGATTCCCACTCCTGGGCTTATATCCAGAAGAAACCCTACTTCAGGATGACACCTGCTCCCCAATGATCATAGCAGCAGTATTTACAATAGCCAAAACATGGAAACAGCCTAAATGTCCATCAACAGGTGACTGGATAAAGAAGAAGTGGTATATTTATATAATGGAATACTACTCAGCCATAAAAACCAACAACATAATGCCATTTGCAGCAACATGGATGCTCCTGGAGAATGTCATTCTAACTGAAGTAAGCCAGAAGGAGAAAGAAAAATACCATATGAGATCATTCATATGTGGAATCTAAAAAACAAAAACACAAACAAGCAAACAAACAAATAAACAGACAAACAAACAAAAACAAAGTGTAAATACAGGACAGAAATATACTCATAGACATAGAATACAGACTTTTTGTTACCATGGGGGTGGAGTGTGGGAAGCGATAAACTGGGATTTCAAAACTGTAGAGTAGATAAACAAGATTATACTGTATAGCACAGGGAAAGATACACAAAATCTTATGGTTGCTCACAGAGGAAAAAATGTGATAATAAGTGTGTATACGTCCATGTGTGACTGAAAAATTGTGCTGAATTCTAGAATTTGACACAACATTGTAAAATGATTATAAATCAATAAAAAATGTTTAAAAAATACATTAAAAAAGACACCTGCACCACAACTTTCACAGCTGCACTATTTACAATAGCCAAGACATGGAAACTATCTAAATGTCCTTCAATAGATAGCTGGATAAAGAAGAAGTGGTATATTTATACTATGGAATACAATCCAGCCATTAAAAAATTACAACATAATGCCTTTTGCAGCAACATGGATGTCCCTGGAGAAGGTCATTCTAAGTGAAGTAAGCCAGAAAGAGAAAAAAATACCGTGATATCACTCATATGTGGAATCTTAAAAAATAAAAAGACAAATGAACTTAAATATAAAAGAGAAACAGACACACAGACATGGAATACAAACTTGTGGTTGCCAGAGGGCAGTGGAGTAAGAAGGGATAGACTGTGAGTTGGAGATTTGCAGATAATGACAGGTATACATAGACTAGATAAATAAGTTTCTACTGTATAGCACAGGGAACTATATTCAAGATCTTGTAGTCGCTCATGGTGAAAAAGAATGTGAAAATGAATATATGTATATTCATGTATGACTGAAAAATTGTGTTATACACCAGAAATTGATACAAAATTGTGAACTGACTATAACTCAAATAAAAAAGCAATAAATAGTATTCAGTAAAGCTTTAGCTGCACTAGAAACATTCATAAAGGTTTTGGTCTAAGTTTTGGACTTTCAAGATTGATTCTTCACTGACTTCTGAAAAGCATGAGCTTGACCAAATAAAAATATAGTATATGTGATAACTTTAGGTACACTGACTTTCTCTGTTAGGTGAAATCGATAATTTTGATATTACTCGAGTCAGAGTCTACACTGAAAGTAGGACCAGCAGATTGGAGACTCCCATTATTGAGAAAAAGGGAGGGGGAGGATTTAGAAATTCTAAATTAAAGTTATTTTTAATTTCAAAATTGGAAAAAGTTTTCAATTATGTTTAAAATTTTCAGTATAAATTCTAAAACTTAGATGGGCTTAATGTTGAAATTGATTGTAGTTTAACCTAAACTTATTTTCATCTGACTGCATTTGTTTAGGGGACCAAGATATATGAAACTGTAACTGACTGGTGGAGATCGGGCTGCTTGCTAATCTAGCACTTGTAGTGGGATCTGGGTGGTGTCTAATTCCGTGTGCCCTGCCTTCAGTGTTCTTCACATCTTGCCCCAACTCTCCTTGCCTTCCAATCCCACAGATCGATCCACTGCCTCAGCCAAATGTCATGATTCTACCACACTTTTCACATGATGGTGCTTTAAACATTTCTGACTTGGCTTGTGTTGGTCCTTCCGCCTGCACGATCCTCTCATCTCCACTGATCTACATTCTACCAGTTCTGTAGTGCCCAGCTATTTCCCCTACTGCCATCATTTCTTATTCAGATGTAGACTCCTCTTGCTCTGTCTTCAAAACATATTTGTTTTTGTTAACTGAATTTACTCCTTTGTCTTTTACACTATAGCTTTAGTTCCACTGCTGGCAGAAATGATAAACTTGGTCACAGTTTTATGATTATTTTAGTTGTGTGCCCATCCAGAAAGTCATTTTCTTTAGGACAAGGACTGTCATATGGAACTTTGCATAAACACAACTAAACATACTGCCCAGTATTTAGCAGACACCCAAAGAATTGTTGTTGAATTGAATCAAATAGCATTGTGTTTCTAATATTGCCATGATAAATAAAATTTGCTAAAGATATAATACCCTGCTTAGTAGTTCACACCTACTATGTACTAGCCCTTGTACAAATGAATTAAATAGTGATTGAACTAATGAATGAAAGAACAAACTTTTTAGCCCCTTGCTCTAATACACTTTCTAGGGTGACCTTAAGAATGACTCGTGGACCCTTGCATTGGCTGTGCTTCTCAGTAGCAATTTTGCTTACAGTAGCATGGGCACCATCATCAAGCTGGTGGACTAACCCTCCAAGGTTTACTGAGATCACAGTTTTAGCAACTGCGACTGTTTCTTCTTTCCAGTGACTCAGTCATCATGGTTGGAAATGGGGCACTAGGCAAAAGTTAATATTTATAAAAATGTTTTATAAGACCTGGAAATTCACAATGTAGAACTCTTCTCCTTCCTTAGCTCAGTTCCCAGCTCTGTGACTCAACTAACAGAGCCAATTAGGGCAAAACCTTCCTTGACACCTGATGAAGTAGAAGGTTCCACTGAGGTTTTACATTTTACCCCAGGCTTTGTTGGGACTCTCTGGATTTGACCCTGGTGATGAAAATAGATGGACACCCCTTCATTGAAAATGAGTACTGGAAGATGCTTTGAAGCTGATTCCAGGTACCAGAGCATGGCCTGGGTGGTGGCTGGTTAAGTAGTGGATAGGATCAACCGAGTACCATCATTCAGAACTTGACTTCAGTCTCAATTGGAGCCTGGACTGAGAGCCATGCTAATAGTGATGAGTGTTAAGTGGCAACTGGTGATTGATGTTCTTGGGTTATTGCTTGTAAAACTCCTGTGCTGGATAAGCTCACTGAAGAAAATTGTACTAGTCAGGGTTTTCCAGAATAATGGAATACACACACACACACACACACACACACACACACACACACACACACACACACACACACATATACATATACACAAACTTACACACACACACATACATATATATACATATTATATATAAAAATTATATATAATTATGAGAGTTATAAGAATTGGCTCATGCAATTATGAAGGCCAAGCAGTACCACATTCTGTCTGCAAGCTGGAGAACCAAGAAAGTCATTGGTGTTATTCAGTCTGAGTCTGAAGTCCTGAGACCAGGGATTGGATGATGTCCACCCACATTCATGAAGGTGGATCTTTTTACTCTATTGAATCAAGTATCAATCCCCTTCAGAAACTCCCTCACAGACCTACGCAGAAATACTGTTTCACCAACTCTCTGGGTATCCCTTAGCCTATGCAATTGACTTATAAAATTAACAATCCCCAAATTTGAGAACCAGTGTTGGGGCAAATGACTTTATAGCAATTGACACCATGAAAATAATTTTCCAGGCTACACTCAGTGCTGTAATTCCCCAAGGCTTACATACATATGTTCCAAATTTGTGGTCCTCCTATTCTGTACTGCCAAAAAAGCTTATCTGAGCAGGATTTAAAACACATAGAATCTGAAGAAATAAAGTAATTTCATCTAAAAATTTATTTTCCAAAGCATATTTTGGAAGTGCCTGGACAGTTGCATTTTTCAGAGAAAGAATATACATACACCTAAATTTTCATCCCAAAATGACGTATTCTTGCAGAGGACTACCGAGCCTTCACTTTACTTTCCCTATGACCTAACTCTACATTCTTAGAGCTTTATCCATTGTAGTACCATTTTGTTATTTACCATAATGCATTGTTGTATGTAGCACAGTGAGCAACTGATGGCGCCTAAGAAGAATATTCATTTCTGTTTACTCATTCATTTATTCCATCAGACACATTTATTAAACAGTTAAACACCAGGTAAGTACCACAGAACGACTCTGTAAGGCACTTTCAAGTGTGTTGAAATCTGATACAGATGAGAAGTGAGTTCCAAATTATATTTAGGTTGACCTTACTCTCTGGAGTTTTCTGTTAAGAGAATTCCCAAACACATTTATGGGGTGTGTGTGTGTGTGTGTAAAATAAGCTCTGATTTCTATATTTGTTTCACTCTTTTCCACATTGTATTTCCTCAAGGAACATTGTGTTCTTTCTGGCAGTACTGTATTACTTTAGGGCCCTTCATTTCAGCCATGGAGACAGTAGGATCATGAGGAATTATGACCATGTTTTCATTAATCTCTCATTCAATACACATTTAAGAAACCCTAAATTCACCAAGCTCCATATCACTGCTAAGAACACCAAACATGCATTTCTTCACTTGGGCTGCCTGCCTCTCCTTCCTCCCCTAAAGTACTTCCGTGACTCTTGGCTGGTGCAGAAAATGATGTTCCTTCTCTTTGCTGGATTAGCACAGTTTTATTTGAAATAACGTGATGATAGATTGGATTAAAGGAAATTTAAAGGCTTAGGAGCTGCAATGATTCAAAGGTTCCCAGAAAGAGTCTTGTCTGAAGGCTCTCCATTCAATGACCATGATTCTGCCATGTCGGCAGGTAAAAATTCCCAACTCCAGAATTCCAACATACCCAGAATGTATCAGGCCATTCTTTCTAAAATGGAAGTTTTGTCCTTGACCAGCTAACAAGTGAAAAAAATCTCTCATTCCGTATTGATAAAATACAAGAAGACCTGCTGAATTGTAATTTCCTGGGGCAATCAAACTTTTTCTAGTCCTCTTCCTTCACCCATGCAAAAAATACCAAGACCACAAAAGAAAAGGTCATTGTCACTGGGAACCCTGAGTCGCCCATGTGCCAAAGCATGTCTCTGTGTTCAGTATGTCTGGTAGACCTTTGGTTATACTGTGGGTTCATCATGATATGGTTTTTCCCAAAAAGCTTTAAGATTTGACTCCCTAACTTCTTCAATATAAACTATATGGGAGGTTAGCTGGAATGGCATCTAAATACTCCCGGATTTATAAATTTGGTGCATCAGGATGAATCGTTTTCTTCAGTGTCAATTCCATTTGGGGAAGGCTTTATGCTGTCCGCTGTTGTAGATGCTGCTGTAGCTGGAATCAACTCGTTGGAATCCTACAAGCTAAACATACTATCAGATCTATGGGCCTTTGCTCACAATGCACAGACTTCTTCAAAAGACACTCTTGCTTCCCCCTACAGTCCTCCTTGTTTGCCAGCCTCCATTCCTCTGTATGGTCTCCTAATTCCTGACTTCCTGAGCCTGGGTGAGGGGACCCTCCTCTCTGCTGCCACTGTGCCTTCCTGTGCTCACTCCTATCAGGAATTTTCATACAATCATAAAGTTGAAGGTTTCCTGTGCACTTTTGTCTCCCCTGCTATTTCTTGATCTCAGGGATTAAGTCACCATCATGTATCTCCATTTCTCAGAGCAGAGCCCACCACATAAGCAGCCGGTGTGGGTTGCATCAGCACACGAACAACCACTCAATTTTCCATTTCCTCACTGTATTCCCCACTCCCCACGGTTCTCAACATCCAGGACACTCTTTGAGGAACTAGTGTAGAAGGGACCCGCTGAGGTAGAAAGGCCGTGCACCACATGGGAACCTGTTGTCTGTTCTTTCTGAGGAACGGAAACTCCATGTGCTCTGTGTCCTCAAAATTCCTTTCACGACAGTCACCAGGAATTACACAAGGGCCTTTGACTCACAGGGTCATTGTGCTGTTTAAAAGGAAAATAAATTACCAAATCATGAAAACGCCTCATAGTTCCACCATAGTTTTAAAAAAATCAGTTCAGGGTGTTTGTGCTGAAATAAAATCATGCTTTTTCTATGAGAAACAACATCTCACTGAATGTGACACCTACCCGCATGCTGACAGTGTGGTGGGATCTGAACATTGTCCGCTGAGCCATCAGACAGCAACTCTAACATAAGCCCTCATGTCTTCTCTCCTTCTAAATTAGGAGGCACACAGCTCTGCACTCCCGAGGGAAGTGAGGTAATTTCCAGTTACCTGTAGTTTCTCCTGCCAACAGAGGAAGGAGAGATCCTAAAGCTGAGCCTGTCCTGAGCCCTTTGGTGTCTCCTGGAGAAATGTGCTGCAGGCTTCATGTCTGGATGCTCTGGGAAGGTGTTGAGGGGCAGGGAACAGTGCTGCATCCCCATCAGGTTCCCCAGTACCCAGGACCAGTGCACAGAACATGCAGCAGTCAACACAAGGCTGCTGGCGTGGAATTAGAGCTATTTATATATCAGGGAGGGATTAGGAGTGAGGTAAATATCAGTGAGGCTGAGTAAAGGAGAATGCCCCCACTTTGACATTCAAACATAAGCTGTCATCTGTTGTCATGTGTTATATACACCCCAATAATAGGCTCTAGGAGAAAGGTTTCTCACATACTTCAAAACTAATTCATAATCATTGAATTATTGCAGGAAAAAAAGGTCTATTTTAAGTAACGTTTCAAGAAATTTTTTTGGAAGCCAGGGTCACGATCACGCTTGCACATGCTATTGTAATACAGTTAGTCAGCAGCTTGGCTCTTCGAGAATTCTTTCCCGACTTTCTCAGACTTAGTCTGCAGCTTGCCTCACGGATGCTGTGTTCTCACCTGTTAGCCTGGCCTCAAGTAGGCCTCAGACAGTGTACTTCTCAAGGAAACACTCAGGGAATAGTGGCAGCAAATTGTTAGAAATGCAAAGAAAATAGAGGAGGCCTCTCTCCAAGAATACAGGGAAGAAGTTAAGAAAGCTCAGATTTGAGTCGCAGGTAAGAGTGTCAGGAGGACTCCTGCAGCCCCCTCAGTCTCATATGAAATTCTGCCTCAGTGTGAACCTTAAACATGAGAAGATGGTAAGAGGACATCAGCCATCTCTCTGCAGCCAAGGTTGGACCCTCTGTGTGAGGCAGAACCCGACCACAAGGAGGAGGCAGTGAGACGCTAAGGCAGAGGCAGCATCTTCCCTCTGGACAGAAGCAGGGCCTCAGGCCCTATTCCTGGACTAGGCCCGGCAGGCAGGGAGCACAGTTCTGTCCTCCTCTCCTGAGCTACCACATGCATTAAGATGAATGGCTTCAGTATTTCTACCAAAGTGATGTATATGAACAAACGCCTTGCTGGTAATTCAGAAAGCCATTCTTCCTATGCTAAACCACCAACCTTTAACATGATGATTCCACATTAGGGGAACTCACATGCTCATTGTCGACCCACGGGTGTAAATTGGAGGCAGCTTGGAAACACACCCAGCATATTTTAAAGTAAATCAACATATGGATAAAATACTGGTTTGTCTTCCTGTTGGACCACCAGGATAAAACAATGGATGCCACAGCAACAGAAAATGAGTCTGTTTTCTGTCCAAACCAAGAGGGCTAGTGCACTCCCTCATTCCAAGCTGCCTTTCCCACACAACCCACCTCAATGGAATAACTCTCCTGTGTGTCCACAGTTGACCACTAAAGTGTGACGGACTTTGAACATTGTCATTGCTTATTAAATGTCTGTCTAGCAAATGAGTAACCAATGGATTGTGGGACACAGCATCTAGCAGAAAATACTTTTTGAATAAATAAATTTCTTTTTCAGAAGAGAAATTGCTTTCTTCTGGCGTATGTTCTTTTCTATGATAAAGTAATTTTCATTTATTGAAAAATATTTGCAATACTCAGAAGTATAAAAATAAAACAGTCTCCAATCCTATCAATTAATAAGAAATAAGATTAATCTTGGGGTATATACTGTATGCTTCTAGGCTTGTCTATGCTATTAGATTTATACATTTTTCAAAATAAAATAATCTTTTACCTACGATAAATTGAATTCTTCTCAAGCAAACACTCCCAAATATATTAAGAAGATTAAGTTGAGTTCATTTGGAGAAGGGTTTGGGGATAGATAGCAAATTCAATTGTTTCATATTGTTGGTGAATGAAAACTTTTATCAGCAAAGAATGTCCTGTCCATAACAATGAAGAGAAGAAGGAAGAGTGTTTCATTGCTGAGTTCACACAACTAAGGACATGCATGTAGGTAGACTGAAAGTGACCAGAAAGGCAGGATGAATTTCCATACTTTTTCTATAAACAAGCAGGTAAGATCCGTTTGCACTGTTTTTAGCCCACATGTGACATGTCTCCTTGGATAAGTGGTATCCTTTTTTCCCATGAGGACTGGACAGCACAATTTACTGTGTCATCCTGAACGCCCTGTACCTTCTCATACAGAGTTCACCCAATGTTCACTTGAAAATTGAGGTCACTATCATGTAGGTAACTGCCTTCATCTGACATAATAATTAAATTTCATCCTCTCCCCAAGAAGGAATGTTTACAGACAAGACTGAACCTAGGTTAAGCTCCCAAGGTGAAAAAGTTTCTGGGTGGAGCCCTGAAAGTTGTAGATCTCTCTGAGCGGTAAAGTTGCCAGTGGTTTTCACAAGAAGATTCAGCTATTCTGCAACTGTTTTGGGGTTATCTGAATTAAACCACACATTTTATTGTTCTGGAGAAGCAACAAGTGATTTCTCAGCATGAACCCTATTTCAAAGCAGCCCTGCCCTTCTTCCACTTTCAATCTCACATATACTAACAGAAACTAAAGTTTCAGATTTGCTTTGTCCTTAAATTGACAACAGAAGTTTAGATTCATGCAAAAGATGGGGATGAACTCTAAAACTTGTATTTTGCAAAATGTTAATCAGAGTAAGTCAGGGACAGCAAGAAAAGAGACAGCAGGACTGGTGGGTCCTTGCCAAGTTTCTCTCAGATTAAAGTTGGTATAGTCCCAACCTCAATGGTCACATTACATTCCACACATAGTAATCTACTGACTGATTATTTTAGGATCTGAGCCTATTTGCCTGAAAGTGTGGGTAAGAATCTCTCTCTTTTTTTAAAATTCAAATGTAGTCAGTTACACTGTGTCAGTTTCTGGTGTACAGCAAAATGTCCCAGTCATATATATGTGCACGTATTCATTTTCATATCCTTCTTCATTAAAGGTTATTACAAGATACTGAATATAGTTCCTTGTGCTATACAGAACATATTGACTCTTTTAAATCTATTTTTATACATAGTAGTTAATATTTGCAGTTCTCAAACTCCCAAATTTATCCCATCCAACCCCGTGATAAGCATAAGAGTGTTTACCACGTTTGTGAGTCTCTGTTTTTTTTGATAAGTCCATTAGTGTCTATTTTATTCTATTTTAAGATTTCACATAGAAGTGATATCATATGGCACTTTTCTTTCTCTTTCTGTCATATTTCACTTAGAATGACATTCTCTGGGTCCTTCCATATTGTGGCAAATATTATTTTATTCATTTTTATGGCTGAGTAGTATTTCATTGTATAAATATACAACAGCTGCTTGGTCCAGTCCTCTTTCTATGGACATTTAGGGTGCTGCCATGTCTTGGCTATTGTATATAATGCTGCTATGAACATTGGGTGCCTGTATATTTTCACGTGGGAGTACCCTCCCTATATGGCCAAAAGTGGGATTGCTGGATCATATGAAAATTTTATTTTTAGTCTTTTCAGGAATCTCCATGTTGTTATCCATAATGGCCACACCAAACTACATTTCTGCCAACAATGTAGGAAGGTTCCCTTTTCTTCACACCTCCAGAATTTATCCTTTGTGGCCTTTTGAATGATGGCCATTCTGACTGTTGTGGGATGATAACCTCATTTAACTTTGACTTGCATTTCTTTGGTAATTAGCAACAGTGAGCTTTTTTTTCATGTGCCTATTGGTCATTTGTATGTCTTCATTGAAGAATTGCTTTTTTAGGTCTTCTGTCTATTTTTGGATTTGGTTGTTTTTATGTTATTAAGTTGTATGAGCTATTTATATACTCTGGAAATGAAATGTTTGTCAGGTGCATCATTTGCAAATATTTTCTCCATTCTATAGTTTGTCGTTTTGTTTTCCTTATGGTTTCTTTTGTTGTGCAAAAGCCTAAAAGTTTCATTAGATCTCCCTTGTTAATTTTTGCTTTTCTTTCTATTGCCTGTCTACACTGCCCTAGGAGAACATCACTAAGATTTATGGTAGACAATGCTTTGCCTGTGTGTTCTTCTAGGATTTTTACCATGTCTAGACTTATATTTGAGTCATTAAGCCGTTTTGAGATTACATTTGTGTACGGTGTGAGGGAGTGTACTAACTCCATTGATTTACACGCTGCTGTCCAGTTTTCGCAGCACCATGTGCCAAAGTGGCTGTCTTTTCTCCACTGTATAATCTTGCCTTCTTTGTTGAAGACCAATTGACTGTAGCTCTGTGGGTTTATTTCTGGGCTCTCTATTCTCTTTCATTGATCCGTGTGTCTGTTTTTGTGCCAATAGCATACTGTTTTGATTTCTGTAGCTCTGTGGTATTCTCTGATGTCTAGGAGGATTATTCCTCCAGTTTCATTTTTCTTTGGTATTGCTTTGTTGATTCTGGGTCTTTTGTGATTCCAAATGAATTTTAGAAATATCTGTTCTGGTTCTGTGAGAAACGTCATGAGTAATATGCTAGGGATCACACTAAATTTGTAGATTGCCTTGGGAAGTATGCCCCTTTTAATAATATTGATTATTACCACATAAGCATGGGATACTTATCCATTTCTTTAAGTCATCTTTAATTTCCTTAATCAGTGTTTTGTAGTTATCTGCATATAAGTCTTTCTCCTCCTTGTTCAAATATATTCCTAAGTATTTTATTGTGGATGTGATTTGAGAAGGGATGTTTCTTTACTGTCTTTTTTTTTTTTTTTTTGATATTTCTTTGTTAGTGTAAAGAAATGCAACTAATGTCTGTATGTTAATCTTGTATCCGGCTACCTTGCTAAATTTTTATCACATAAAGTGGCTTTTTTTTTTGTTGGTTTTATATATACTATCATATCATCTGCATAGAATGAGAATTTTACTTCTTCTCTTCTAATTTGGATCCCATTTATTTTTTTTTTTCCTGCCTAACTGCTGTCTCTAGGACTTCCAATTGTATGTTGAGTAGAAGTGGTAATAGTGGGCATCCTTGTCTTATTCCAAACTTTAGTAGGAAGGCCTTCAACTTTTCACTGTTGATTATTATGCTGAATGTGGGTTTGTCATAAATAGCTTTTATTATGTTGAGGTATGTTCCTTCTATACACACTTTGGTAAATTTTTTATCATAAATGGGTGTTGAATTTTATCAAATGTTTTTTTCTGTATCTATTAAGATGATCGTGTAATTATTGTCCTTTCTTTTGTTGATGTGGTTTATCGCATTGAATGATGTGCATATGTTGAAACATCCTTGTGACCCTGGGAAAAATCCAAGTTGGTCATGGTATATGATCATGTTTATGTGTTGTTGGATTCTGTTTACAAATATTTTCTTAAGGATTTTTGCGTCTATGTTCGTCAATGATGTGGGCCTGTAATTTTGTTTTTTGGTAATGTCTTTGGATGTGGCATCTGGGTGATGGTGCTTTCATAGAATGGTTTTGGGGAGTATTTCTTCCTCTTCAGTCTTTTGGAAGAGTTGGAGAAGAATCAGTATAGTTATTCCTTGTATGTTTGGTAAACTCCCCATCAGGTCCTACAATTTTGTTTGCAGGGAGGCTTTTATTGCTAGTTCTTTTTCAATTTTAGTGGTGAATCTGTTCAAGTGATCTATTCTTTATTCAGTTTTGGTGGAATTTATGTTTCTAGAAACTTATCTGTTTCTTCTAGGTTGTCCAATTTGATTCTATATACTTGTTCACAGAATTCTCTTACGGTTTTTTAAATTTCTGTGGTGTTGTTTGTAATTTATCCTTTTTCCAGTCTTATGTTGTTCCTTTGTGTCTTCTCTATTTTCTTCTTGGTGAGCCCAGCCAGAGGTTTACTGATTTTATTTACTCTTACAAAAAAAAACAGCTTTTGGTTTGATTGATTTTTTTCTATTGGTTTTTAATCTCTATTTTATTTATATCCTTTCTGGTATTTATTATTTCTTTCCTACTGCTGGATTTAGGTTTGTTAGTTTGTTTTTCTAATTCTGTCAGCTGGAAGGTTAGGTTGTTTATTTGAGATTGTTCTTGATTTTTGAGGAATGCCTGTATTGCCATGAACTTCCCTGTTAGGACTGCTTTTGCTGTATCCCATAGATTTTGTGTGATTGTGGTTTCATTGTCAGTTGTCTCAAAGTTCTAAATTTACTTCTTTGATTTCATCAATGAAAAATTGGTTTTTTAGTAGCATGTTACTTAGTCTTTGTACAGTCATTTATTTTCTCATTCATTTTTCTGTCATTGATTTCTAGATTCATTGTGGTCAGGGAAGATGCTTGAAATAATTTCTATCCTCTTAAATTTATTGAGGTTTCTTTTGTGCCTGAGTATGTGGTCCATCCTAGAGAATATACCAGGCACACTTGAAAAGAATGTATATTCTGTTTTGGGAGGAATGTAATGTCCTGAAAATATTAACCAAGTCTGGGTGTTCTGTTATGTCATTTAATATCTCTGTTTCATTACTGATTTTCTGTCAGGAAGAACTGTCCAATGATGTTACTGAAGTGTTAATGTCTCCTACTATTATTGTGTTCCCATTAATTTCTTCCTTTATGTCTGTGAGTATTTGTTTTATATATTAAGGTGCTCCTATATTGGGTGCATGTATGTTAACAAGTGTAATAGTCTCACGTTGTATTGCTCCATTGATCATTATATTGTCCTTCTTTATCATTCTTTATGGCCTCTGTTTGAAAGTCTATTTAGTCTGATATGAGTTTTCCTATTCCCACTTTCTTGTCATTTCCATTTCTATGGAGTATCAGTTTCCAATTTCTCACTTTCATTCTATGTGTGTCTTTTACCCTCAAGTGGGTCCCTTGGAGGCAGCATGTTGGAGGCTCTTGATGTAGTATTCCATCTGCCACTTCAAGTCTTTTGATTGGATTATTTAGTGCATTGACATTTATGGTAATTATTGATAAATGTGTGTTTATTGCCATTTTGAACTTTGTTTTCAACTCGATTTGATATTTCTTCTTCTTCCTTTCTTTTCCTTTTTGTGATTTGATAATTTTCTTTTATATTAGCTTGGATTGTTTTTGGCATTTGTGACTCTATAGTATGCTTTTGATTTGTGATTACCCTGCTTTTTAAGTATGTTTACCCATTACTATGTTGGCTTTAGACTGGTAGTCATATAGACATAAACACATCCTAAAAAGATTAAAAAATAGAGGAAAAAAATCCACTTTTTCTTGCTCCCCCTCACACCTTTTATGATTTTGATGTCCTCTTTTCCAACTTCAAGTTTATTCCATTACAACTCATTTTGGTTATTGCTTTTCCAATTTTTTTCTCATTTCTGTAGCTTCCTGCTTCTTTACTATATAGAGTAGACTTCTCAGTATTTCTTTTAGGATAGGTTTAGTATTTCTGAATTCTGTTCATTTTTGCTTGTCTATGAGATTCTTTCTCCTTCTATTCAAAGGAGAGTCTTGCTAGATAAAGTATCATAGGCTACAGCCTTTCCTCATTCAGGAGTTTGAATGTATCTTGCCACTCCCATCTGGGCAGCAATGCTTCTGTATAGAAATCAGCTGAAGGCCTTATCGGAGTTCCCTTTTAACTAACTTTTGTTTTTCTCTTGTGGCCTTTAGAATCATTTCTTTATCTTTAACTTTGGCCATCGTAATGATAATCTGTCTTGGTGTAGGACTGTTTAGGTTCTTGTTTGAGACCCTCTGTGCTTCCTGTTCTTGGATATCTGATTCCTTTTTTAGGTTTAGGAAGTATTCAGTCATGATTTCTTCAAATACATTCTCATAATTTCAGTAGATAGAGAATTCTAATTTGGCTCTGTTGTTTTTCCTTTCAACACTTAAATTTTTCTCTCCATTCCCTTCTTGTTCGAATGCTTTAGAAAAAAATTCTGCTGTAATTGTTAGTCTTGTGCCTCTGTGGGTAAGGTATTTTCCCTCTTGCTTCTTTCAAGTTTTTCTCTTTGTCTTTAATATTTTACAATTTGAATATGATGTGCTTTTTAATTTGAGAAGTTTCTACTGACACATCTCCAAGCTCACTGAGTCCCTCCCAACCATGTTCAGTCTATTGATAAACCCATTAAAGCCATTCTTCATTGTGTCAATATGTTTTTGGTTTCCAGCGTTTCTTTTTAATTCTGGGAGTTTCCATCTCTCTCCTTGTAGTACTCATTTGTTCTTTCCTTCTTTCCATTAGAGTTCTTAGCATATTAATCATACATATTTTAAATTCCCTGTCTGACAATTTCAAAATTTCAACATGTCTGGGTCTCATTCTCATATGTGATTATTCTCTACAGACCACTTTTTTTTTTTTTTTTTTTGCCTTTTAGCATCCCTTCTGTTTTTTTGTTGCAAGCTGGCATGATTTCATAGGTTAAAGAACTTAGGTAAATGTGTGCTTAATGAGAACTTTTATGTCATCTATCTAGGAGTTAGTTTGTGTTTACTACTTCTTGTTATAGCTGAGGTGTCAGGAACTAAAATTCCCTTACTGTTCTTGTTTTTGTCTCTGTGTTGTTCTTTTGCTTTCCCTAGAGAAATTTTCTGCTCCCATCTGAATGGGTGTGTCTCCCCAAAATTCACATGTTGAAAATCTAATGCCCAGTTTGCTGGGTTTGCAGGTGGGGCCTATGGGATGTGTTTAGTTCATGAATGAAGAACACTAATGAATGAGTTTAATGCCTTTATAAATGAGGCCCAAGAGAGCTCTCTTGTACCCTTGCCTGGGTGAGGATACAGCAAGAACTCGTCAGTCTGCAGCCAAGAAGAGGGTTTTCACCAGAAACCCACTCTACTGGAACCCTGATCTCAGACTTTCAGCCACCACACATGTGAGAAATAAATTTCTATTGTTTAAGTACTGCCAGATCTGTGGGATTTTGTTAAAATAGCCCAAATGGACTAAGACATCTTAAATAGGGTCTGAGAGTTGCAGATATTCTAGCTTTGATCCCCTGTTAACATACAGGAGTCCTGTTGGTGTAGTGGTGAGGTATGGGAAGGGGAAGTATCCTATAGCCCTATTGTTAAGTCTCAGTCTTTCAGTGAAGCTGAGATGAACATTTCCTTTACCCAAAATTGAAGGCTGGGGACAATAGGGGTAAAAAGAATTGGATAGATCTCTTCCCCCAGGTTGCTTTGGCTTTGATAAAACCCAAGGCTCTTTGGGCTTGGCAAAATAGTTTCCATTGAAGGAAAGTTTTGTTGAGGAGAACAAAATGCTCTGGGCGTATTTCAAATTGTTACATCCCCCTCCCTTGCTGGAATCATTCACAAGTTTTTCTCCTACTTTCACAATGAGAACCTGATGGTTTTTGTCTTAGAAGTAAAACTCAAGAAAGTATGGGGCACCCCCCTACACCACCATCCTCCATGTTTTTAAGTCACGACTTATTCCACACTACCCTCACTCAACTCATCAGTTACAGTGGAAGTCTTACCACCCCTGCTGGGGCTTGCCTTTGGTGAGTTATGGTGCTCTGTTCACCTACCTCTCTCTCCAGACAGGGGGACGGCAGTTAACCTATGACCTCTATGTTCCCATGTATCTAGGAAGACCTGTTGATTTCAGTTTGCTCAGCTATTTTCTTGTTGTTAGAATCATGACTTGCAAGCTTTTTAAATGTCAGACTAAAAATGGTTTGCCTTTACATTCATAAGTGATAGAAACTTTATTTTCATTTATACTATTTTGGTGATATTTTGGAATTAAATATTTCCAAGACTCAAATAATGAGTTTACTAATTCAACTTATTTTTTGTGCTTCATGGTAGTTTGTCCAACAGTGAAATTATTGTTTTTGAATGTAGAAATTCACAGTTGAAATGGCCAAGCTATGAGGTCTCTTAAAAGAATTCTCACTGACTAAATTTCTTTAATACGTATTATGACTTTCTGTTTTGTATTTTGCCCTTGAATCAGTTGTGGTAATTTATATTTTAAGGAATTTATTTATCCAACTTTTCAGTTATTTACATAAAATTATTCATTAATACCTTAGTGTTTAATATTTGTAAGATTTTAGTTGCAAATAGACGCTTTTTTCATGTCTGATAGAGTCTCATTTCTCATATGTTGTCTGTGCCTTCTGTTCTATTTATTTTTGGTGAGAACTTTACCAATTCAAGTCTTTTATTAATTTGTGTAGTTCTAACTTTATCCCCGCTGTCATTTCTCTTTTTGCTTGAGGAACTTCCTTTAGCATGTTTTAAAGTGAAAGCCTGATGGCAATAAGTTCTGTCAGCTTTGTTTCTTTCTTTTTCTGATTTTTAAAAATGCATTTAATATTCTTCTAAGTGGTTAGGCATTAAAGTTTTACAGTACCAGACTCACTCTCAGCCACTGCTTCCATGTTTTACCTTTTTTAAAAAATTGAAGAATAGTTGATTTACAAAATTACATTAATTACAAGTGTACACAGCATACTAATTCAGCATTTGGACAGACTACACTCTACTCAAAGCTATTATGATATAATGGCTGTAATCCCTGTGCTGTGCAATGTCTCCTTGTTAGATGTCTGTTTTATACATTGTAGTGTGTGTTTTTTATTTGTGTACCCCTGATATGCCCCCTGGCCTTCCCTCTCCCCAGTGGTCACCTCTAGTTTGTTTTCCACATCTGTGAGTGTGTTTCTATCTTGTATGTATATTCATATGTATTATTTTTTACATTTTGTGCAGATAAATGATATCACATAGTGTTTGTGTTTCTTGGTCTGACTTACTTCAGTAAGCATACTGTTCTCCAGGTGCACCCACATTGCCACAAATGGTAGAGTCTCAGTCTTTTATAGGACTAAGTGATATCATTTTATATGTATATTTACATGTATATACACCACATCTCTATCATTTCAGCTGATGATAGGCATTTGTGTTGCTTCCATGTCTTAGCTATTGTAAATAGTGTTGCTATAAACACTGGGGAGCATGTGTTTTTTTCAAATTTTTGTTCTTTTTCACATACAAACACAGAAATGGAATCACTGGATCATATGGTAGCTCCATTTATAGTTTTGTGAGGAACCTCTATATTGTCTTCCATAGTGGCTACTCCAATTTATATTCTGACCAACAGGGTACAAGTGTTCAAACCATACTTTAAAAGTCTTTATTTTGCATTTACTTGAAAAACATTTTTAGTATATAGCTAATAATGGTAGACATTTTTCACTCAGCTCTTTAGAAAGGTTATTCTACTTTCTCTTAGTTGATATAAGTTCTAGCAATGTTTGTTTCCAATCCTAATTTTTCTTTCTCTGTATGTAGTGTTTCATTTTTTCACTAGCTCCCTACAAGGTATTTATACTTGGTTTTTACTGCTAGTCTGTGAGGTACATGGCCATATTTATCTTCTGTCTGTTTTGCTATGGGTTCTATGATATTTTGATCTGACATTTGTTTGCCTTTCATTACTCTTGAAAATTTCTGGCCATTTTCCCTTCAAATATATTTTCTTCTTCCTTCTTTACTTCTTCTATTTGGATTTTTCCTATTACCTACAGTAAACCTTTAGACCTTGTCCTGTGAGATGTTCTCAGCTACTAAATGCTCAGTTGCATTTTTTTCTCTTTCTTTTTGATTTCCATGTGGTTAAAATGAGTTGCCCTATCTTGGATTCTCTGATTCTTTCCACCAATTTGCCTGCATCTTTTTAAGTTAATTCCTCTAAAATAATCCTTAATCAATGATATTGTGCTTTACTTTTATAGGATTTTCATTTAACTCTATAAGTAGTTTCCATGTCGTCACAAAATTTCACAAATGTTCCTGAGTGTTTGTCACCTTCTCACTAGATCCTTCAGCATAATAATAATAGGAATTTAAAATCTGTGCCCTGTCTGATTGTTCCAACATATGATGTATCTCTGATTTTGGTTCTGTTCCTCATCTTATCTCATTAAAATGGACCATTATAATGTGTTTTGTTTTTGTTTTTCTGCTTGACTACATTTTAATTGTATGTTTGACATTGTAAAACAGTAGACACTGAGATAGTAATATTTATGTTTGAAAATTTTCAGTTATTCTAATTGTGGGGAATTGACTGAGTTTAGCTTTATTCACATGACTGGGCTTTTTTGTTGCTGTAGCTACAAGCTTCCCATTAATCCATTGGAATTCCACCATGGCATTGATCTGAGTGGGAGGTCTGAGGATTTCCTGAGTATTCCTGTTCCACCCTTAACTTTTAGCAAACCTGCAGACCTGTCTTACAGCCTCTCTCTGTGCCCTTGATGTATTCCAATGGTAGACTGCTGCATTTGTCACCCAAGGCAAGGCTTTGTTGAAGGCCTGCATGCTCTAGGTTCTCCAGGTCTTCCTGCTGCACCTCAAACCTTGGGAAGCCCTGTCAGCCTGTCCAGCCAAGGATGTCACACATCTCCTTCCTGGCATCTGCTGTTTCTTATGAGCACCTGATGGAGGCCAGTAGGACACTTTTTATCAATAGATGTGGATTCCTCTCATGTCAAGGTTGCTCAAGATTCTAGCCCTCACCAATGAAATTATTCTGTGTGATACTCTAGTGACTATATGTCATTATGCATTTGTCAAAACCCACGGAACGTACAGCATCAAAAGTGCATCCTAATGGAAACTATGGGCTTTGGTTGGTAATAATGTGCCCATGTTGGTTCACTGAAATTACCAAATATGCCACAGAGATGAGGGATGATGAGGGTAGAGGAGTATATATGTGTGGGTGGGGAGGGCTGTGTGGGAACTCTCTGTATTTTCTGCTCAATTCTGCTGTGAATCTGAAACTGCTCTAAAAGAATAGTCTATTAAAAATAAATAAATCAGATAAAAATGATAAATTTTAAAAAAAGAATTCTAGCCTTCACTCAGTCTTCAAGAAATTTATTAAAATTTTACTTACTTTTCTCTTATGTCTATAATTTGCTAATGGTTAAAAACTTTCAGTGGTTTCTGAAAGGAGATTTGGGCCTTTTGGAATTCAGTTTATCTTCTTACCTGGTCACCTAAATCATCGCGGATTTTTAAAAGCATGATCTTATAGATTCTTTGGTCCTTTGTTGTTTTTCAGACTGTGACAATAATTTTTGAGGCATTTTGGAGTCTCAGCAATTTGCAACACGGGTCTCATTTCTTTTGATTTGTCAGTCTAGCTTTGCCAGTTTCACAAAGTATGAACATTTTGGACGCTTTGATCCTCTTACTCTATATTGATTTTCTGTTTTGTTAAGTATGCTTCCATTTTTAGTTTGGTTTATTCTACTTTTTCTGTAGTTGTATCACATGCAGAGATTGATATTTAGCTTGTTTTCCACTTTAAATCTTTACTAGCATGTGGTTCTGAGGCCATGAATTTCACTGAGATTAGTGATTTGGCTGCATCCTGAAAGTTTGATGTATAGTATTATCAGTATTGTTCATGTTAAAGTATTTTGTAGTTTTCAAAATAAAAGGTTCTTTGACTTATAGGTTATTTATATAAATATATAAGAATTTCTAGTTACATTTTTGTCAGCATTTTTTAAAATTTTCTTATGGTAAATTCATATACTCAGTTTGACTTTAATTCTTAAAGATGAAAAAGTATGTTTTCTACAGTGTTTGATCACAGTTATCAATATACTAAATCTCTAGTTGTTCAGTTTTGTTAATTCCCCTCTACAAAGCTCCAACCTCACTATTGATTTTCTGTGTTTGCTCTAATGATCAATCACAGAAGTGGGATGAGTGTGCTTTTAAAATTGTAGACTTAACTAGTCCTTTAGTTCTACCCACTTCCTCTTAATTTATTGGAGACTATGTAATAAAGTACATACAAATGTAATACTATTATGTCTTTCTGGAAAACTGGAACTGTCATCATTTTTCCATATGACTACACACAGGGTCTTTTGCTTTTAAAGTCTACTTTTAAATGCTGCTATATATTCCATGCACAAACTATCACTTGTGTTTTTATAGGATACTAAATTTTTGTTTTCTATAGTGCTTTTTTTTATTCGTGTTGTATATCAAATCCCCTTTCTTTACATTTGACCTTTCCATATCATTATATTTTGATGTTTCTCAAGAATAACATAAGCTTTAGTTGATATTATGTACATACTATGCATTATTCCTGTTGCATTAATTTCATATTTATTTATTTATTGCTATATACATATTGCTATATGATTTTGTATATTATATAGTTTCACACTTTCCTTCCACTTGGCCTATTATGAGTTTATTTTCCTCTCTTATGTTTTCTTTCAGAGAGACTGAATATATTTAATCCTCCATTTGTCTTCCGTTTAGAAGATTTGAATTGAGTTGAGTCTGTTGCTTAGCTTAGAATTTAAAACACGCATAACTAACATATCATGATTTAAAAGAATCAATGGCTTTATTCTGCTTTTAGGAAAACATGGTCTGGGAAGGTAAATGTATACCTTGGAACTTACATGTTATTATTATAGTGAAAATATTCCTCCCTGCCCCCATCATATGACAGTAACCTACCTCTTCATGATGATCACAGTCAATTGTTATGATAACTAAAAGATGCTGACTCATCCCTGTGCCTGTTCTATTTGCACAAGATGCCCAGAGAGAACAGGCAGCAGCATGGCTTTAGCTTAGTGGCCCTTAGCTCGTCCACTGGTGGAAACACTCACTCTCTAGGAACCAGGATCTTGGGAAACACAAGCCAAGGTTTTCAAGTTCAGGAAACACAAATTCCCCTAAAGTTGTCATCAGGAGTGATACTGAGTGGGACTACTAGTCATTCTGCCATTGGCCTCCAATCCCATGTATTACGTCTACTGGGTGCACAGAACCCTATCATGACTATGGGTTTAAGTTACTTACCTTATTCAGAAAAATGGTACCCCATCTTCACAAAAGTCATGGTTAAACTGACCTCTCAATTGCCTCTATAACAATGTATTCCACAGCTCTACTGGGCAAGCAAGTGTTGAATCATATGATTTGTGGTAGAACCAATGGAATGCATGTCCCACAACTGTGGGCTTATTCTGTGTTGTGGAAGTGGCCAAATTCATTCCTAAAATTTTGGGGAAAATCTCATCTTGGGAGGGATATGTTGACATACTGCCATGGTCTTTACCAGCACAGACAGCAAGCTAAATGAAAAGCCATTGTTTTAAAGAGAAATGTATATGTTTTCCTCCAAATTTGGCTGCTTTATCAAGTAGGAATTTCCTTGCTTTTCTTATCATTATCAGGAATTGGATAGAACCAAAGGGCACAAAATAGAGAGAAGAATTCAGCTGAGTATATTTTAGTGTTGGGAAAAGGTTGAAATAGAGTATATCTACACAGGGTAGATCCTTGTCAGGTCATGGCTGCAATTTCTGCTCCCTTCACGGCCAAGCAGGAAACAAGACAAATGAGAGAGGTTCATTGACAGACAGCTACACCATCTCTCATGCAGGAATTAGGTGAGCTGGATACGTAGTTTAAATTTGCATTATACTCCTATAATTGTAATATCACTGTTAGGCTCCCATATTCTTGAAAAAGATTTGAGGTGGGTGAGAAGGTAGACACCCCCATAAATTATGTGTAGATCTAAACAAACTAAATCCAACAAAGCTGATTGTACTGAATGAGACCCACTGCAGTGGATGAATGCAGAGGCACTTGGAGCTTCCATTTTGCATTAGTTTCTGGTTTCCCTTTCAGTGTAGCTCTAATGGACACCTTCCCCTCACCCCCACCCAACAATAGTATTCTGTGAACTCTGATCAGGTAAACTCTCATCTCCTAATAAAAGGAAACATTAAAGTAGCAATGAGTTTTCCCCTCTATAAATGGGATCTAAAGAGAGTTTACCCTGAGCACCATCACTCCTTCAGTGAACCCTGACACCCAAGTGATAAATTATACATTCCTCAACGTTCTTTAAATGGACCCTCCCTGACAAGTGCTCGGAATGTGTAAAGGAGGTATAAATACACATCTGTCTTTAGCACACCGAGGGAGATGAACAAAACTGTCATTTTGGTATTCCCTTTACCTCATGTCCCAGACAGACTATGGCTGAGTCTTCTCGGGTGATACACTGCACTCCGGTTTTGAGCAGGGTGACATGTTTATTATGGCCAGATCAGCACTCCAGCTTTGTTGCCTTACATTGTGTACATTTCTGAGTGCCTGTTCTTGGCCTTGTTTATTTCTGTGCTCAGCAATATACAAGGTGCTTCACTTCTGCCTTGTTTTGGCAAACATTTTGTCCCACTGGCCACTCTCTCCAAGTCTAAAGCCCACAAGCCTATGAATCTTATCCACAGAGGCCAATATTCCTTTGTATGCACATTTTCCTCACCTGAATGACTGCACTCAGGTTTCTGAACTGAATGCTGCTACATCCCCAGCTGTGTTCCTTCACTAAGTCTGAGTAGCAGGATGGGAAAATGAGGCTCTTTCTGGCAGGATTCTCGCCAGACACCCAGCTGAGTGCACTAGGTGACTAATAAGTACAATGTCTAAAATAAGATGCCAGACCACTTTTTCGGAGTTAAAGTAACAGACAATGAAAACACTAAATTTCAGCCTCATTGACTGCCTTCAGTTTTGGATCTCCTTTTAATCATTCATCCTTTTCCAATATTATACTTTTGGGAATTAGACTTATGGAATACACTTTCTTAAGGTATTTTTCTTGAAGAAATTGCACAAAATGGAAGCTGAAAGTAAGACTATAAATTTATTTCCCCCTCTGTAAATAAATTTCTGTCATGTTTTAAAGCCAAGAATATCTAAGTGCCCTTTCAGTCTTCATCACAAAACACATCTTCCCTTCCTCATTGTCAACAATGAAAAGTTAATGGAAACAGAAGAGAAGACAGCTTGAGAGCCAAACAAGACCAAGACCTGGAGAAAAAGGAAAGACAGAGAGAGAAAGGGAGAGAGACAAATCCCTTGTATCCAAGTAACTGAGAAAGGATTAAATTTGTTTGGTCTTGGGTCATGTAGCACATGTCTCCCTAAATCAGTCATGGTGGCTCAGGAATTATAGGGCCATGGTTGTTTTCTCAGCTTGGGTTCAAATTTTAAATATGCCACGTTTATTTTCAGGATTCTAGAAAAACCTGTTCCTGACTCTGCTGTATATACGTTTAGTTATAACATGCTTTGCAGCTCAAATATTGTATCAGTGTATTTTACAAAGTGATTTTGTGGCCGTCCAGCTAAGGACGATACTCACCTAGCTGCTCGTGCAGCTGAGCAAGTCTGCGGACAGAACATGCACCAGAGCACGTGCTCTGGGGGAGTCTTGGCCGTGGATCTTTGCGACTGTAGCCCATCTGCCTTCCTCTCCCTTCCTACCTTCTGACACACAGATGTGGCGATGAAACCACATCCCTGATGGTTAAATACCTGTAACAGAAACTGGTAACTAACAAATCTTGAGCTCATCTTACAGAAAAGCAGATAAAGGGACAGCTTTCTTTTTTCTTTCTTTCATTTTTTTTTAAGCCCTCTTCTTGTAACACAACCAAAGTGACTGAAACCACTGGTACCAATATGGCTGAACAGACCCTGAGCAGAACAGACTTGCTTGTCCCATGGGTGATCTATTTATATCCCAGCCTGCTTGTTTCACACCAGCTTCCCATGAATCTGCACATGTATCCCATGAAGAAGCACGGAACTCAGGTAGGCCTGCACACACACCAATGAGCTCACCTTTTCCTCACTTCCAACAACTTTTTCTCAAAGCCTAAGTCCACCCTGCTCCTTTATCCCATCAATATCCCGAGCACCTCCCCTTCTGGGGGGCACAGCTGAGACTCGTTCTCCTGCCTCCTTGCTTGCTTGCCTCTCAAATAAACCCTTTCTCTGCTGCAAACCTCAGTGTCTCAGTGTGTTGGCTCACAGCTCCTCAGAGAAAGGAATCTGGTGCCATAATTGCAGATGTCAAGCTTTTACCTGTTGGGTAAGTAGAATACTTTAAAGCATACACAACAAGGCAGAAGGAATCTCAGTCACCCACCAACTGCCAAATCTGGATCCTCCCTAGTCAAACACAAGTGAAAAATAGTATGACAAAATAATAGTGAATATGTCTGGGCTATAAAATCAAGGATTTTATACACACATGTAATGCTAATGAAGAAAAATCACTAAGTGAAAAACAAAACTTTTTTTTTAAAAAAGAATGAGAAAAGAAATAAGCACATAAAATATTTCTGAAATCAAAGACAGATTAATAAACCCCTTTCTTCACAAAAGCACCCCTGACTGACAGGCACATGAACTCTCCTGTCTGGCAGCTGCTTGCCCCATGTTCACAATTGGGTCAAGGACACACCTAAGGAACCTGTGGAGGAGGGACAAAGGTGGGTTTGTTCAGCCAGGTGTGAAACCTCTCTTTCCCTGACTTCATCCAAATTCCTGCCTGCATAGGGACTTAGGAAGGAAGGAAGGAAGAGAAAGAGAAAGAAACAGAAAGCAAGAGAGAGAGGAAGCAAAAAAAAAAAAAAAAAAAAAAAAAAAAACCAAGAAAGCAAGAAAGAACAAAAGGAAAGGAAGTTAAGGAGACAGTCTCTACCCTTCCCAGAAAATGCGTTGTCCTTTCGCTTTCATTTCCCATAAAGCAGTCTGAACACTGTTAGGATTGCTTTAACACCCAGCCCACCTTTCATCTTCTAAAGAGAAGAATCCGTTTCCAGAAGAGCCAAAGGCCAGAGGAGCTTCTGCGCCCAGGGCAGCTGAGAACTTGATCCGTGGTGTATCGGCAGCACCACGTGAGTTTGTTTCTAAACTTCAGCTTCCCTGCAGGTTGCCATTGACTAGCAACAAGCATAGCAAGAACTCCCCCAGCTCACACCCCAGGCTGAAGGCGGGGAGGCTCCTGCGCCAGCTCCGTAGAAGGGAGAGCGGCTGATCTGGCCCTGGGCTGGGCCAGCTCTGAGGCTCCATGTGGATGCAGGGTGGCTGACAGGCCTGTGCATGTGAGAAGGAAGAATGTGTCCTGCCTCATCTGAGGAATGGGGATGGAGGTCCTTTTTAGCACTGATAACCCTTCATCAGCCTCTTCCCAGAGGCGCTGGATGGGGTCCCTCCCAGGTCAGGTCCCTCCCTCCTGGCCCTCCTCCCCACCTCAGACAGGTCCTGCCCCTGCCCCTCTGGGCATTGGAGAAGCAGAGAAAAGATGGCCCTTGACATATAGACAGCTTACATCCTGAAAGACTGACCCTGGATTAGTTTTGTGTTAACATTTGCTATTCCAAATACTGCAGAGCTGGATTATGTGCAGTAGTTAAATGTGGCTCTCAGTTAAAGCTATTAAACATAACTGTAAGTGTAAGCATGTTTGTTTATCGTGGATTATTTTTGAGTACCCCAAACATGATATGCATCAAGAATACTTCATAATTGCTGAAGACACAGGGCATGTGGTATTTTTAACCATCACCCCAGACAACACTCAGGAATAAATTTGCAAAGTGTTGATCATCTGCCATCTAGTAGCACTATTCTAGTTATTTAGTTTCAATGTTAAAAGGCTTCTTGATTTTGGTACCTCAGTATAGTCTGAATTAAAAACAAAATCTTTGTAAACTCATTGACTCTTACACAAAGCTTTATCAATGTTCAGTCTAAGAAGTGATTTCCACAATTCCTCTTGCTTATTCACCTTAAAAATTAAACAGTTATTTTTCAAGTAAAAGTGGGTTTGTTCAAGCATAGCAGAAAAATTGCAATTTGGGACAAGCAAGCTCTAGCAAAAGCCATAATCAAGTCCAAGAAACAAAGAAGAGGAATCTTTTTAATAGAAAAAAAAGAGGAAGTTGGGAAGGACTGTTTTCAAAGAAAGTCCATTGGAGAAAAATAAGATGATGACTGGTTCTCATTGGCTGAGGTGTCTGGGTGGACAGTTCTTGTCGACCTGCTCCTTTTGGGAACTGGCCTTGGTGACTTTCCTGTTGATGATTCTTCCCTGGGGGTCTGTCATTGACAAGTCTTTCTGTAACTGACAAGTGGTACCGCATGAGAGCGCCCCCTTCTGGCCTCCACTTGAGTGAAATTTCCATTTATTAATTTTCACATAACACAGCAGTAAAAGCTCATTTTAGTCCCCCATCTCTTCTCCCAATCCACTATAGAAAAAAGAGAAATTACGGAGAGGAATTCTGTAAAAAAAATCATGTTTTTTTCTAACAAAAGATTGTATATACCTTATGTTTCTTGGCAACTGACAGCTCACAGTATGCACTGACACAGCATAACACATTGTCTAACTTACTTGCTGTTGAAAGAGTAAATTAATGCAGGAAATGTTTTTTTAAAATTTCTGAGAACCTACATGTTACCAGTTGTGCAGTAGTGAATCAGGCAAGAATTCTTGTTTTCCATATGATATTAATCAAAAATTGAGGCTTAAAGTTTCAAGTTCCTTTGTCAAGGTCTCAACAGACAATAAGTGACTTCAACTCTTGGGTTTGATCCCTGGCAGCCAGACTGTACACCGGGTGCTCTGACATCCCCGTGCAGATCTGAGGGCCTCCCATCTGACTCTATCTCCCTCGGTTTTGTCCCTCTCATTTGTTACTGCTGAGCCTCTGGGGCCTGCTCAACATCCTCATGGCATGTAACCTCCAATTTCTTGCACCCACTGAGGGAACTGCCACTGCCTCAGGACACAGCCAATCCTCCGCCTTCATTCAGAATTGACCAACACTGCCTTCGGCCTTGTGAATACTCAATTTTAAAACAGTAGTTATTCAGGGTTTAACAGGTACCAGCATGATTTTTAAGAGAAGTATGAACATTCTGAGGTATTTAATCCCCTAGTGACCCTAATGAACCATATATACAATTAGTGCTGCCATTTTACAGAAGGAAAACCTGAGGCCCAGGGAAATGAATCTTTCTGGTGGTCACACAGCTACTGGAGTATAAGGAGGTGTGACTGTTGCTTTGTAATGTCTGAAAGAAACTAAAGGGACAGTCAGAGCTCTCTGTTTGCTCTGGGTATCATGAAACACCAGGTCATCATGCTGGAACCATTTAAAGTAGAATCTGGCCCAGATGTGAGACTCTGACAGATCTAGGCAGATGCCCCTGTTGCTTGCCTCTCTCCCCTATCAGCCTTAATAATCAAAGATGTGCTGTCACTTCAGTTAGTAAGTTAATGATTGCATGCACAACTTTTTGTAGGTAGTACAAATCTCTGTCCTGTTGTGTTTGAGGGAGAGCTGGCTTCTTCATCTCTCCTTCTTTCTCTCACAGTCACGCCTCCTCCAGCCCATTCCTGCTCCCAGCAAACCACTGTATCTGTCCTTACCAAGGTCCCCAATCATATTCCTTTTCCCTTTATGGCTGAGGCCTTCGCTGACTACTCTCTATGTAAATTCTTCTTCCCACACCTTCTGTCCCATGCTTTACTTGTTTCCTTCAGAGCATTTAAAATCATTTAATAGACACTTAGTGTTTTGCTCCTCCACTTTTGATAGTATCTGTCTCCTCCATTAGGTGGAGCTCCAGGAGGCAGGGATTTGTATCCACTTTGTTCACTGTTTGATACTAAGCACCTAGAATAGTGTCCAACACATAGCAGTATATACATAAATATTTATCCAGTTACTGAGTGATCAAATCATTCTGGAATTCCTGAAATCTTCTGTGGTCACTCCACAGATCCTTTAAGCCCCATTCTGCCATTACTTACCCACAAAATGTTAGTATTCTCAAGGCTCCATCGGGGAGGGTATAGCTTTAGTGGTAGAGTGCAGGCTTAGCATGCCCAAAGTCCTGGGTTCAATCCCCAGTACCTCCTACAACAATTAAATAAGTAAACCTAAATACCTATGCCTGTCCCCACCAAAAATGAAAAATAAAAACCTCAGAGACCTGTCAGGTCTCCATCATCAGGCCCTTGCTTTCTCAGTCTATTCACTGTGTGCATCATGTTGTCATCGTTGTTCTTGGGTTCTTCTGAGGATCACTAAGAGATCCTCAGAAGGTACCTGTATCCAGCCTTGGCACAGTAGACTAATATTTATCATTTGAAAACTTACAAAACATAGAAAGTTGATATAAAATTTCCACAAGCAAAAAGCTGACATGCACGTGACTTGTGTGACCATGAGAGGTGAGCTGTGTTCTACTGATTTGTTGCTCTAGGTAACAGCTTCCCATGGCATCTGGACTCAGCATGATGAACCCCATCTGTCTGGTGGAAAGACAGAACAACCATATGACAGTAAATCAAAATGCGCTGAAGATTCTCGACCAGATATCTCAGCCTGTGCTGTTGGTGGCCATTGTAGGGCTGTATCGGATGGGAAAGTCCTACTTGATGAACCATCTGGTGGGACAGAACCATGGTGAGTGCTGCTCAGGGCTGCTCAGGGCCATGTGCTTGGAAGCAGGGATAATTAGGGTGCTGAGCATCCTCCTACAGGTTCCTGCTCAGAAAGAACCTAACCCTGCACACTGAAGGGCGCTTCTGCCTCTTACCACCAAATTTATAACTTCATACACTTCTCTCCATGAAATTTACTCTTTTCTCCAGTAATAGGGAATTGCCACACCTTTCAAACCATCCACCTACTTAGTCCTGATCCCATCTACTCCCAGCTGCTGAGGGGCTCATCTGCAATCATTATTCTCTTCTTTTCTCCTTCACCACTCTTGTCTTAAACCACATGGCCATTTCAGACAGCACACAAACCTGTTCAATATGTCCTTTTCTTTTTTTTAAAGGAATGGAAGGAAGAACGGACAGCAAATTCCCTGCATCACATATCTCATTGCGGCTACTACCCCTTTCTTTGGCTTTATTTCAAATGAAAACTTTCATAAACTACACTCCTTCTCTTTCTCTATATAGTATTTTCTAATGTGTGAAGTATAACACATGCAGAAGAGGGCATAAGTATATATACATATATATACTGTATATATACATATATGATATGATAAGTATATATATATATGTTAAAGTTGATGATGCAAAGTGATCATCTGTTCAGTCACTGCTCAGGTCAAGAAATAAAACATCACCAACCCCCAAAAGCCCATGTCACGTGCCTCACACCCTCACTACAGCTAAGCGATGTTTTGATTTTTGTCCTGTATTCTTTCACTCTTCCTATGTATACATGAGTTTACAATCTATGTATATGTTTCTGAAACATAGCTTGGACTTGGTATAGGAAGTTGCATGCTGGTATTAATTAGGATCTTGCTTCATAGTCTTGCTAAGATGTTTACGAGGCTGATCTAGTTCATCATATGTGTCTATAATTATTTTCACTGATTGAAGAGCATGCAGTTGTCAGAGGGCACCACGGTGTATTCACCCACTGGTGCTGATGGACATTTGTGTCACGTGCAGCTCCGCTGCTTTATGAATGGTGCCATCGTGAGAGTTCTTGTCTCTGTGTCCTGGTGCCCATGTGCACAGCTTCCTTGTGTGATGTGCCCAGATGTGGACTTGCTGAGTCAAGGAGTCTTTCTGTCTTCAGCCTTTCCAGATGGTATTGAACAACATTTTAAGCTTCCTATTCAGTGAGTATGCTCATTAGAAGTAATTAAGAATTTTTCACATCCTCATGAAACCTTGGTAAAAACAAGTTTAACTTCTGCTGATGTGGTTTGTGTTTGTAGTCGCATGTTATTTGCCTCAATACAATTAATGTTGAGCACCTAGTCACACATTTATTTGTGATTTACATTTCCTATCTCAAGAAGTTGGGGTTTTTTCCAAACAAAATGCTTGCTTGCTTCTTATTGGTTTGTAGGACCATCTACCTACATCCTGTTGAGCATTTCTGTCTGAAAAAAAACATTCACTATTTTTTACTAATTTTCTCTTCTGTGGCTCAGTGGCTCACAGTATCAGAGGGTAGGACCTCAGTCCACTAAACTCAAAGGATCTCAGGAATGTCTCACTGTCTCTCTCAGACTCTCTGTATTTTTGTCTCACACTCTATTTTTTTCCTTTCTTCTTACCTCCTTCTTGGTTTGCAATCTCTCATTGGTTGCAAACAAAAAACACAATCCACAATCCTTGTCTTTATTTTAGAGGAACTCTTGACCAACAATCAAGGATTTTTCCTTGCCAGATTGAACATGATTTTTTTTGTTTGTTTTTTTTTTTTTTTTTTTTGAGGAATATAAGATTTGAGAAATCTAAGAAAAAGATACCAGTCAAGGAGTTTGAACAGTGTGTTTTTTATTCTACTTGAGATAATATTAGGCAATAAGGGAGTGATTTCCCTCATGGAGGAAATCCCTACACTAGTTATATTTTAAAACACCTGAACTGTGACCCACCATGCCAATCATATCACAGGAAGAGCAACACACACACAGGCACACAAACACACACACATATTAGTGCCAAATCAGAGGGTGAGCAGAACCAGGTCACCACTCTCTCCTTGTGATCACTGCTGTCTGGTCCTTAACTCTCCTTACTGACAGTGATGAGCACCAGGTACACCTTGTCTTTTCTCCTGGGGAAGGTCAGGTTGCTCTGCATTGATCAGCAAGCAGTCAAGTATGATTAATATGTAGAATAGTGTGTATCATCTCAGGTTTTATAGCCTCTCCATGCAGAGCACACCACGTGTGGAAACTGAAGTGCCTGAGCCATGCAGACCGCGCTCCTCTCGGTGTGTCATCACATCCATTTCTGCTCTCAGGTACAGGTGGCATTGGCATATGACAGATGCTATAAATCTTGGACAAGATATATTACCTTCAGCTTCTCAGGCATATACTTCACATCTCCTCCTGTGGGTTGAAGCCTTTGCAAAATAGAACAGAATGTCTGACAGGTCATTTCTGCTTTCCCTTCTAGTATATCCTGAGGCAATGAACCAATAACTCATCGCTTTTGAGGAGGAGAACAGAAAGGAGAAAAATACAGAGATAAAGGGGAAGTAAAAGAATCTAGCAAAGCTGACTTACCAGTCCAGGTGCTGGAAGGGCACTGATGATCCACTTAAAGGTTAACTGAGGATGGTCAGTGGTGGGACAGCTACAGGAGCACCAGCAGGGCAGAGTGAAACAGTGAAGAAGGTGGAGGCACCCAGGGAGTGGCAAGAGCAACAGCCAGGCAGGCATTGTAACTCCTGCAGCCTGAGGGGACAGGCAGTGAGTGGATTCCATAATGTGCCAAAGTCCAGAGCAAGTGGATGGAGCTAAATGAAAGGATATGTGACCAAGAGAGAGGAGTAGAAGCCTTGGGAAACTGTGGGTCACCCGGGTGGAAGAAAAGCCAGGCACCTGCTGCTACTTCTCACTGGTTCATCTCCATCAGAAAGTGGATCAAGGCAGCTCTTCAGTGTCAGATAAAAATTAAAGGCATTAATAAAGTTTACATTAATCTCAGAATGTGACATTTTGAGCTGTTACTGGTAGGAGGTGAACAGGTGACAGAAAGTGTTTCTTGAGACGGTTCTGAAGAGGTACAGAAGTTGGATTTGGTGTTCTTGCTTAAATGGAGGAACCTCCCTTTCAGACAAGCTCTCACGTGCAGACAAGGGTAGCCAAGGTAACCCGAGCTCATCCTGGACTGTCTTACATCACTGCGCACTGTTTTCTTCTCTTCCTTTGCAGGTTTCTCTCTGGGCTCCACACTGAGGTCTGAAACAAAGGGCATCTGGATGTGGTGTGTGCCCCACCCCTCCAAGGAGAGCCACACCCTGGTCCTTCTGGACACCGAGGGCCTGGGTGATGTGGAAAAGTTAAAGCAGAAAATTTTCTTTGCTCTTGATAGCCCACTTACATTTTAACTTATTTTAATTTTAAGTTTTGGAGGGAGGCAGGTAGTTTTTTTCTTTGAAGAGAGGTACTAGTGATCTCGACCCCAGGCCCCCTGCATGCTAAGCACATACTCTACCACTGAGCTCTACCCTGCCCTTCCACTTACATTTTAATTTCCCATCTCAATTTAAATGTGATGATGTATTCTTATATACTGCAAACCCAATGATGAATAATGAGGCTAAATTCTCGTCCCTTGAATCTATTCTTTAATAAATTAAATACTTTGAGTATTAGAGAGAGATCTTACTTTTTACACTGGGGTGAAAGATCCAAGTTGGCAAAGACTTACTGGGCATCAGAATTCCAGGGCTTGTGTTCAGTGCCACAGACATCGCCGTGAGTGAGGTCTGGGCCCAGGGATTCGTTGGGGAGATAAGAAATATACAGAGTTATCAGTATATGGAACAATAGGTACAAAAAGTGAGAACCTACCCCTGCTGCTCAGGTTTGAGTACACAGCCTGCTGGAAGGTGTAACCCATGTGATCAAGGAAATCTATAGGTTAAGATATGTGCGGTTAATGATATTAGAGGCAGAAATCAGGAAAATAGGGTTTCAGTGAAATACGCTATTTCAATTATCTCCAGAAAAGGTTCAGCCACACCAAGGTCATTCGTGAAAATTTTAGTCCAAGCGTCTGCGCTGTGAAGAGGGATTCCTCAATGACGTCTATAAACAGTGCACTCGGCCCCCCAAAAGCACTTGATGTGGGGTAATTGTACAAGTTCTTGTTTTACAGTCCAACTTGCAGTCATCTTTTCCCCTTTATATTAGTCTGAGTCTATGTCAAATTTAGTGGCCATGAACCTTTAGCTTTCATTAATGCAGAAAAGAGCTGTGATATGAATTCAGACATTCTGAATTTAAACATTCAGGTTGAAATATTCAAGAATCACCTCAGTGTCAACCAAAAATGATTTACAGTTCCTAATAGTCCATAGTTTGCATAACTCTCTTCTTCTTACCTCATTGCATTTGTCAAGGAACCAGAACATAGCAAATTGTAAACTGATAGCAGATGAACACCTGCTGCCCTCACTACATGTCATGATAGTATCTGACTCCTTTCCAAGGCCACTCAAGTCTTGCTCTCATCTCGTTTTCAGTCTCACCGTCTCCTAGCACTGGCATGAGTGCCACTTCTGTCAAAGAAGATAGCCCTGTAATTCCTTTGTAGGACCGCAGTTTCTGGCAGTACTGATTCACTTCTGCCCATCCTTCCATCTGCACCGGCCCTTTCTCTCCACAAACCCATGTCCCATCAGTTCTTTAAAGCCCAGCTATTTTCAGCTGAATGCCATCACATCCCTGACAGACATAAGCACTTCTGGCTCTGAATTCAGAGTTCTTTTCTTTTGTCTTTTTTTTTTTTTTTTTTTTTTGAATTTTGTCTTTGTCTTTCACATGAGAACATTTGGATGCACTTCTGGCAGTTTATCATCTTGATGCATTTATATGTTTGCACATGTATCTGCCCCTCTTAGAAAGCCATGTCACCGGTGCTAGGGACAGTCTTATGGAGCTTTATAGCCACAGAAACAAATGCAGTATCTGGTGTTTTCTAGACACACAATGAACATTTGATGAGTTTAGGTAAGTGATATTTGTGCCCTTAGTTTGCAGTTTGTGCCCTGAGAGAAGTTTGCAGAAGGATCTTTGTTCACTTACTGCATTGCTTCTATGTGTCAATCACTGTGTCAAACACGTGACACACATTTATAGTGTCATTCCCTTCTGCTAAAAGCTCATGCAACTGAGCCCCTGAGAAGGGTCCATGTCATTACGGGGAGGGTTTGGATTTAGCATTGTTTTAAAATTTATGTCATTTGCCTTCATGTTGAATTATGGTACCGCTGACATAGAAAATGACCAACCGAATGAGAGAATGAGGTGTGGACTCCCCACTGCTTTCCACGGTGACTCCAAGAGCGACTCGTGGACCTTCACCCTGGCCGTGCTTCTGAGCAGCTGCTTTGTCTACAACAGCATGAGCACCATCAACCACCAGTCCCTGGAGCAGCTGCAGTATCCTTCCCAGGCCGGAAGCCCTGGGCCCAGTTCACTTTCAGTGGTAATGGCTGCTGAGGCTGCTTCTGCTTTCCTGTGACTCCATTCTCATGGGTGAGGAGAAGGGGAATTGGGACAGAGAGGAATGCTGATAAAACTTGTTTTGGGGGGCGATCTGGAAATTTTGTTGCGGGGCACCTCTCATTCCTTAGTTAGAACCCAGCTAAGTGACCGAACTCACCAATCTGATCAGGGCAAAATCCTCATGCAGCTTTGATGTTGTAGAGGACTCAGCGAATTTTGTGAGTTTCTTTCCAGACTTCATTTGGACTGTGCGGGATTTCACGCTGGAGCTGCAGCTAGACGGACGCTCCGTCACTGAAGAAGAGTACCTGGAGAATGCCTTGAAGTTGATTCCAGGTATCAGAGCATGGCCAGGCTGCTGGGAGGGCCAGGAGGTCATGGGGTCTGCAGAGCCCTGCCACCCAGCATGTGACGTCAGTCTTTATTTGAGATTGGACTTGTCCTGGGTGAACGATAGTGTTTGGCTCCAGTCATTATTCTTGTGGAAAAGCCCCAGTGGTCAGGGTTTAAGCTCACAGAGGAAATTTAGAATCCAGTATTAGGCCAAATGATTTCAGCAAATTTGATGCCGTGAATAAGCAAGGCTCTCAAGCTTATGTTAAATATGAAGTGCTTCTCCTTTCCCGAGAAAAATACTCATCAATAAGGAAGTTGGTAAACACAGAATCACAAGGTAAACCCAAGAACTAATCTTTGAAATACACTTCACCTTATACATTGTACTTGCCAAGATACTTACACCCCGTATAGTCAGCCTATTTGCACACTAACGAGTTCAGAAACAAAGCATAGTCATGTTCTTCCAGGAAGACTGTCCGATGCCTCGCTTCCTATTTCTCATAACATCACACTTCATTCTAGATCCTTGCCTGACACGTGATATAATAAATGAATTACTCAGCTTATATTTAGCAGAGAGGATAATGGTGGTACCTAAAAGCAATATTCATTTAGTTTATTTAATCATTTATTCATCCTTTCAATAAATACATGTTGAACTGTTGTCATACACCCAGAGATGCTTTGTATAATACTGTCACGTCCAATATAAAAGGATGCAGAGGACTGCTGAGGTCCAAGCTTGACGTAAGCAAAATTTACCATGAGATGGTGTACACAAAAGCCATTTCCAAATATATTGACACCATGTGTATTTTTTGACTCTGCTCTTATAAAGTTGTTCAATTACTGTCCGGAGTATTATTTGCTCTCCACATGTGATTTTCCCAGCAACGTCATTAATATCCCGACCATGATATTACTTTACCACCCACATTTCCTCTCTGTCATGGGGACTGTCATTTAAGAAAAATATTTCTGACAAGTTTTTGGATTAATGGATCATTGAAGAAATATCTAATAAAGAGTTGATCCGCTGCTGCACATCATGGAAGAGCTGAGGAAAATAATCGTAAGTTTCTTGTTCTTGCCTCTCCTTCTTGTTCAGAAGCACTTCCTACACTCTTAGCTCTGTACCAAAACCAAAACAAAACAAAATAAAAAACAGGGAGGGAGGCTTCCATGCCCTGGGTTGATTGGCATAAAGTCGATTTACATGACTGAATAAAAGGAGATTTACAGGCAGGGGAGCCACAGGGATGCAAAGCTCCCTAGAAAGGAAAGTCCTCACCCCCTGACCTGAAGGCTGTTCCTTCAGTGTTTATTCTTTCTCCACTTCTGCAGGCAAGGATCCCCAAGTCCAACATTCCAACATGCCCAGAGAGAAGATCAGGAGTTTCTTTCCAAAACGGAAGTGCTTTGTCTTTGACCGGCCTGTCACTGCCAGAAAACTACTAGTCCATATTGAGGACGTGCCAGATGACCAACTGGATGAGAGTTTTCAGATGCAGTGCCAGGATTTCTGTTCCTATGTCTTCACCCACGCAAAAGCCAAGACCCTAGGAGAGGGGATCACGGTCACTGGGGGAGGTGAGTCTCTCGTTGCGGCCTCTCCCTCTGTGGGTCAGTGTGTGATGGAGCTGTGAGCGCTCTCTGGGTTTGTCAGCAATTGTGTTTCCTTCTGTATGTAATGTGGGAAAGCAGATGTTCATGCCACACACTGAAATGCAAGATTCTTCGTTAAAATTTTCCTATGTAAGGGTTGTTGAAGCCTATCAAATCTCATAATACTATTACACTAAGAATATAAGGACAGGCTCCTGTTAAGGAAGGAAAAACACACGTTGATGAGATGTCTGATGGGATAAGTGTACATAGTGAAGATACGCAAGACGTTCTGTGAATTTGCATGAATGAGAAAACAAATACTAAGTCATGAACCATGTAGACTCACTGAGTGAGAGACAATTGTAAAGTCAGTGTCAGGTCTGGTGCTGGCTTCATGCACGTGCCCCCGGGCAGTCACACGGGGCCCTGTTCTGAGATGGGCCCTGCTTGGTTTAGTATTTCTGCCACTGTCCTGAAATTCTTGATGACAATTTTACATGGGGACCACATTTTCATTACAAATAGTGCCCACAAATTATGTCCTTTTTTTACATGTGTAATTAGTCCTTGTTATTTTATTACACGGGAAAAGTGTACTTGGAGACCATTGAACATATTGTTCGAGGTCATTTTCTTAATGTTATAATGTGGTACATTTGAGAATCATAAGGTAGAGTGAGTAGGAGACACAGTGATGTTATAAAGAAGGGGATTCATGGAAGACAAAGAAGGAGAAGACAATTATGAAGATGAAATGGAGATGAGAAGAAAGCGGGGGGGAAATAAATTCAGTCAAAGCCTGGTGATTTTTAGAATGCTGATCTCTAAAGCTAAAAAAACCCAAACAACCAAACAGGTAAGAACTGTCTCTGCTGCCCTAAATATACTGTGTCCCTCAGGGCTGGGGACGCTGGCGGTGGCCTATGTGGACACCATCAACAGTGGGGCAGTTCCTTGTTTGGAGAACGCAGTGATGACTCTGGCGGAGCGTGAGAACTCAGCGGCTGTGGAGAAGGCAGCCGCCCACTACAGCGAGCAGATGGCCCAGCGCGTGACCCTCCCCACGGACACGCTGCAGGGTCTGCTGGAGGTGCACGCAGCCTGCGAGAGGGAAGCCATCGCAGTCTTCATGGAGCACTCCTTCAAGGATGACAAGCGGGAGTTCCAGAAGAGGCTTGTGATAACGTGCCTTAAAAGGTCTCCTTCCTGAGTCTGTTCTTCTGGAATGATCCCAGATTCCCTCTTTGTCCCCATGGTTTGTGTGCTACTCATCATAAAATGAGTTCAGATTCTTATGACTGACAAGCCTCTGTGGGCTACAGTCCACCTTTTTTCTAAAAGATGGGCTTTTTATTTTTGACTCTGGAAAATGAATTATCCTGTGTTTAGCTGCCTAAAGTAACACACATTTAGTGGTTTCCTTTCCTTCAGGTCAGCTCCCAGCCCAGGGCACATGGGTGGTCTTCTCAGTGCACTGTGGCTGGAGACGAGTTTCACATGGGCTTGATCCTCACATGGAGGCTGCGGTGAACAGCTCTCCGTCTTCAACCCAGCCATGGTGTATTGTTCCCATCACTTTTTCTGATCTCTCTGACTACCTCTTCTGCTACCAACAGGAGAAAACACCTTTGAAAGGGCCTGTGATTAGGTAATGTCCACTTGGGTAATCTCCATTTCATAGAGTCAGCCTGTGCCGTGTAACATAATTTAAACACGGGATCAGTGTTCATTGTATTCACAAGTACGGGGACTCTGCAGAGTGTGGACACCAGTGGGGACAACTCTGGGAGATCACAATTCTCCTTGCCATAGTCACCTTTACTGAAAGTTTGACTTTTGACCATCCTACAAGTTACAAAAATCTTAGTTCACATAGAGCAAAGCCAGCTCAATTGTAATTAATAAGTTTATGCAAAAAAAGCCTGTTCTTATACTTTTACACACTCAAATCCTTAATTAAAAAGAATCCATGAAGAGTTCAGAACTCTGGAGAGTGTGTTGATAATTCATTAATAGGCAAGTGACTTGCTAAGTACATGTTCTTATCCATAGCTCTCAAGTTTTCAGAAGAAACTCTACTCCCATTCATAATGAAAATTTCATTTCTGTTGTGGGTGAATGGCTGGCTGTTAGTCCTACTACAGTTAAGGGAATCATGGACATCACACCTGCCAACCCCATCATTTCACAGGTGTGGAGTCTGAGCCCACAGGGGTTCAGAGACTTCCCACAAGGCACACAGAGAGCTGGTCAGAAATGGGGCTACAACTAGTTTCCTGACTCCATGTGTATTATTCTGTGTCTAATGTGCCCAGATGCTGTCAGACTGCTTCTTCTAAAGGAATGCAGTTGGAGTTTCCTTTCTAACGGGTTCTTTTTATCGGATTTCCCCACATTTCCCTGGCAGGTCACCATCCAAAAAAAGAAGGAAGAATTCTTGGTGTAGAATGAAGAGGCATCTGTCAAATACTGTCAGGCTGAGATTCAGAAGCTTTCAGAGCCCTTGATGGAAGGTTTTATGGAAGGAACTTTCTTTGCTCCTGGAGGACACAAGCTTTACTTAGAAGCAAGGGACAAGGTTGAAATGAACTATATGCTGGTGCCCAGGAAAGTGGTCAAGGTGAGGAGTAAGGGGATTGAAAAAACAGCAGATTGGAGTCAGAGGGTCTGTGTTAATTCATGTGGTTGCCAGGTCCTGCCTTGTGCAGAGGCCACTATCTGCTACTTGGGACCAGGTCACCAGGACACTGACTGTGGACCCCTAGGGGCCTTTAGTGCTGGGTTACTGGTGAGGGGGTAAGGTTCCAGGAGACCCTGGGAAGTTGGCCACCCACTGGTGAGTGAAGCCATGTCACAGGGTTAATGTCAGCCAACCCAGAGCACATAGCCAGGTCCTGGGGTCTGGCTGCAGGACCCAGGGTGCCAGAGCATGTGTTGGGTCACTGTTGCTTAGATTCTGCTCCTGACACAGTTGGTTGCTGGGTCAAGGGGTGTCTTGAAGCTTGTGTTGAACCGCTTGTTGGGCAGAGCCCAACCCCAGCATGTTCTCTGGCAGGATCTGGCCTGCTAGTGTGGGGCAGGGTCTGCGGGGTATAGGACTGAGTCTTTATTGTGGCTGGTGTCTTCCCACTAATGGGTGGAGCTGGGCCCAGGGTCTCTGGCTGGAGGGCAGTGCACTCAGGGCTTCAGGTCTTGTGCATGTACGCTGCTGTGAGGGGCTTGGTCAGAAGCCTGTGTAGAGGTGGCTGTGGGCTCAGGAGGCCCTAAGGTAGCCTGTCTGCTGATGGCTGGGGCTGTGTCCATGTTGATCTAGGTGCTTACCCTCAGGAGTCCCAGCACGGTCACTTGCAGACCGTTGGGTCAGGGTGGTGCTTGATCTTGGGGCTAAAAAGCTAGAGAGAAAATTCCAAAATGGTGATTGCCAGCACCATGTCCACAAGGTAGAAGGAGCTCCCCAAAATGGAGCTAACTGTGTGGGTCCCCAGGGTGAGCTGCAGGTGCCCTCTGCCTCTCTGGGACACTCTCCAGAATCAGCAGGTAGATCTGACCCAGTCTCCTCAAATTATCACTTCTGCCCTGGGTCCTGGGTCCTGGGTCATGGGTCCAGGAACATGTGAGGTTTCATGTGCATCATTTATGGGTGAGTCTTGGGGGAACGATATAGCTCAAGGGGAAGAGGATAGAGTTCAAGCGGTGGAGCACATGCTTAGCCTTCACAAGGTCCTGAGTTCGATACCCAGTACCTCCTCAAAAGATAAATAAATAAATCCAATGATACACCTCAAAAATAAATAATTGAGTAAAACATTTTGAAAAACCTGTTACCAATCAGAACAAAAGCAGTATACAAGCAAACAAAAGAGAAGTCGTTATTTCTGTTATCCTTCTGGGACTCCTGGAAGTGAGCCCCACTGGCCTACCCTCCGTGGTCTTCCTGGGGCTAGAGCTGTTACTGGGGAGCCCAGTTGGGGTTTAGACCCCTCGCTCATCTGGGAGAAGGTGGGCAGTTCTCTTTATTCTCCCAGTTGTGAATAACCCACTCGGGGGAAGGGATTTGTCTACACTACAAATGCTTGTGGTTTCTTCTTTGTGCTTGCAGTTATAGCAGATATTTTTTGATAGAGTCTGTATTTATTTATTTATTTATTTATTTATTTATTTATTTATTTAGTGGATGGTTGTTCTGCAAATACTTGTGTTTTAGTTGGCCTGTGAGAGGAGGTGATCGCAGGGTCTTTCTGCTTTGCTGAATTGCCTAGACAATCAATTTAGAAATCAGAACCATGGTGTGGTACCACTGTCATCCTCATTATGAAATTGAGAAAATGCTGCATGAAAATGTTAGTTGCCTGAGATCACACAGCCCATGAGTGGTGGAGCTGGTGGGTCAGTGGCATGTTCTCAGCAGCCATTCACAGCACAGAAGAGAGCTCAGGAAAGCTTCCTGGAAGGGGAGGTAGAAGCTACAAGTTGAAGTTAAAAAAAATGGAATTATAATAAAGAAAGATTAGATGAACATTATTCAGAAGGAAATTGATGGGCATGTATTGCAGTTGCAGACAATGGAGGATGGCTGTTTGTAGAGGTGCACATGATTCTGACATCTGTGACACTGTAGGATCCTTTGAAAAATGAAGATTTCACAGGGTCCAATCTGTAGTTTTACTGAACAAAAATTTCCCCTGCAATAGACTTGGCTGCCTGACAAATACTTGCTTTTTGCTGCTTCCTCAGGCAAACGAGGTCCTGCAGAGCTTCCTGCAGTCCCAAGCAGAAATGGAGGAAGCCATCCTGCAGGCAGACAAAACCTTCACAGTTGTGGAGAAGGCTGTGGCAGGTACAGGGCAGAGATGAACCCACAGATGGGAAGGTGATTCCTGTGCTGCTCTTTGACTGGTATGACAGCAAACACTTCCAGACACCAGGGACTTCTTTTCCTTCCGTGGGAGCTCTCTGATACGTCTGAAGACAACTCTGGGATGCTGGGTTGCATGTACGTCTGATCAGTACCTTTCCATCCCATGCTGAAGCGTGTCTTCCTGATGTGGAAGAAGGCGTGCTCAGATTCCCTCCAGCCATTTTAAAGTCACTTTAGTGGCTGAGCTCAGGAGGGTACAGCTCAGCGTAACTGATATTTCTTCCCTCTTGAAAATTCTTATTAAACAGCTGAACGTGCCCAGAAGGAGGCCGCTGAGAGGGAACAAGAATTGCTAAAGGAGAAACTGAAGAAGCCAAAGCAAAAACTGGAGGTGCAGGAGCGAAGCCTCAAGGAGAATCTAGCGCAGCTGGAAGAGAAGATGGATAGGGAGAGAGAAGACCTTCTGAGACAGCAGGAGAGGGTGCTGGAGCACAAGCTGAAAGTAGGTCTGGATGGGCCTGGGCAGCACCTGATGGAAGACAGCTCAGCTCTTCAGGAAGAAAGGAGCATAAATTCTACCTAAAGTCAGATCCCACAGGGAAATCCAAAGACATTTGATTCATTGTAACATCAAAGTGATGTGGGCCGAGCAGGAGGCTTACGTCTGAAAGACTCAGGACTGCCTGTTGTGTTAGGGTTCACAGGGTCCAAATAACATGACCTGGGTTCCTAGGCTGCTATTTGTGGTGACCATAGGGTCTCACATGCCCCCAAGTGAACAGGACTTCAGTCCTGTGGTTCTTAGGACTTTCAGTACAACCATCAGAGACATGTAATAGACCTGCCCCTGAAAGTACCAGGTTGGGCCCTGCAGGAAGGACTGGAGGATGAAAGCTCTACAATTTGCAGCCTTTGTTTCCAGGTCCACCTGACTCATGTTACACATCTCGAGTCAATGCATTTTTTGTCTGAAACTGGAGTCTAGTGGCCAGTGTTCTAAAGAGAGTCAGCAGTTGCTGTTATCTGTGAAATATGTGTGGTCATGTTACCCCAGGGCAATAGGAAGTAACTGCAATTCACCTACATTCCCTCCCAAAGTGCATTCTTAGGCCTGGAGCACATGACTGAGACAGTTCTCAGGCCTGACCTGGGCCCACGCCTCCCCACCCAGTTAGATTTTTCTGAGGGACCGTGGGAAACTGTAAACCCTGCCCAGGTCCAAATGTTTGCAAATATTGGCCAAACATCAGAAAGCATCTCGGGGACAGTGAAACAGACACACGTGCTCAGCTGCTGCAGCTGTTAGACACAAAACGCTGACGCCTGTGTGTTTTCAAAAGGGGATTCTCTCGTTTTCACAGATGCAAGAAGAACTACTTACAGAAGGATTTGAAAAGAAGTTTGAGGCATTAAATAGTGAAAGAAATAAACTAAAAAAAGACATTGAAAGAACCAGAAACAATTATCCCTCCATGATAGCATAGGCCACTGATGCAGTGAGAACCATATTCATTGCATTGCAACCTGGGTCTCATTCAGTATTTCATTGGTGGCTGAAACTGCTCAGGGAGACTTTTAGAAGGTTTGAGAACTCCTCTTAAGTATATTTTGGAAGATTTCTTATGTTTGAATAGAGTAACAGTATAGCTCATTTGAAAAATATGTGTCATGGTAGTTTTGTTCAAGGAAAGTTTAACATAAAAAATGATTCCCAAAGAGTTACCGAAGTGATTACCAGGGCCTGATGTCAAAAAGAACAAAAAAATGGATTGAATTAGTTAATTTGAAGAAATGGAAAAGAAGCTGGAAGACAATGATGAATTACAGAAAAGCTTTAAGAAAAGCCAAAAAACAAACAGTAAGAGGACGTACGTTCCCTGTTGGGGACACATCGCAAGTGAGCAAAGTGCAACAACCACATTTTTAAATGTGCAAAAATATGCAAAGAGAATAAAAGTGTTTAACTTCACTGACTCTATATGCAGAAGAGATGAAGAAGATTATACAGTAAAGCTAGGGAAATAGGTACACGATCATGTGGTAGCTCAAGGCAAAAACAAATGTGACCATGAATATAGGTATCTTCATGTATAACTGAAAAATTGTGCTCTACACTGGAATTTGACACAAATGTAAAATGATTATAACTCAATAAAAAATCTTAAAAAAAAACTTCACTGACTCTAAAAGATATTCAAAGTAAAATTAGGGAGTAACTGTGTCACCTCTCAGATGGGCCAGAAAGTCCTGGCTTGCCAGGACACTGGCAGGCAAGGGTTCCAGGAATACAGCAGTGTTTCATGTCTGCCAGGCAGAATGCCAAAGGTGCCAAAGTACATCAAGCTTTTTATTGCAAATACTGTTGATCCAGCAAGACAAAATTTAAGAATTCATTTTACAGAGTTTTTGACCCAAATTGAAAATGGCATATGTAGTAGTCTGTTTGTAGCACTACTGTCGAAATTCCACAAGTCTAGAAACAATTTTCAAGGCCTGTCACATACTGGGGATGTCAGTCCTCAGACACTCCTACAAAGGACTATTCTGAACTCATTGAAATGAAAGGGGAGCTTTATTTGCACTAACATGGGGAAATCTCCAAGGTGAATCTATTGTAAGTGAAAAATAAAGATGCAGAAAGTGTGTGTATTTGTAGTACTGACTTTTTAAAAAATACATATATGCCCATATTATCATGAATCTCCAGAAACTACAAGAGAACCTGGTACCCATGAGCTGAAGTCTCCTGGGATGTTGGCTAACGTAGTCCCTAAACACCAACCCCACATTCATAAAGATCATGATTTCAAAAGGAAATTACTCTTCAAAGTCAACTGAACATTTCAGGAATTCTTCCTAGTTGTCTCGGGCTTAAGAACACTTTGGTTAGAATCAAATGCTTGTAATTTCACAACTGCACATAAATCTGACTCTGGGAGTTGGCACACAGAACACAGACTTTTCTATGCACCCCGGCTTCCTCACTTGCTACCCGTTATGTGTTAATACCTGAACCTCCCACCAGTCTTCTGTTTGCTGATGTCCTGAGCCTGGATAAGGCTTCCCCCCTCCGTGCTGCCTATTGTCCCAGGTTGCCCTCATAATATATGACTTGTTATATAACTTTGAACATGAAATGACCTATTTACAGTTGCCTCCCCTGCCGATACTGGATCTCATCTCTGGGATGATCTTCCACACTGTGTACTTAGCTCCCACCACAAAGCTCACCACATAAACACTGGGATTTTCATCAATACAGGTAAAGAAACACACAAGCTGCCACCCAGCAGGCCCCCAATTCCCATTTCCTTAGCATGTTAACTGCTGCCCAGGGGTCTCAAACTAAGGGACACAGTTTTAGGAATTAGTGCTCAAGGGCAGAAAGTGCACACACGCCCACCTGAAGTCGCCACCCTCCTCTCTGAGGGATGGGCCACTCCATGTTCTCTGGGTTCCTCAAGTTTCCCTTGCATGAAACTTACCCAGCAAGGAAGTCACCACCATCTGTGACTCACAGCACAAGACATGAATTAACAGAGTGAAGAAAAAGCCCATCACTTGCAAATCATTCATGTTCACCTTCATTCCTCAATCTGGTCAAGGAGCGTCTCTTAAGATAAAACTATGCTTTTGATATGAGGATTGATTTCTCACTAAACGTGATGCCTGCAGACTGACAGACTGTGGGATCGACAGGCTTAGCTCTGCTTTCCTGAGGGCTGTGACTTGATGCTGAGTTGCCATTTCCCTGACCAAAGCCACTGGAATAAGTCCCACCACTGTTCAAGCCCCCAAAGACCCTTGGGTATCAGCAGAGGAAGGCCCTGAGCACACCGAAGGTCTGGGTGGCCTGGTAAGGGGGATAAGGGGGCATGATGAGCGCTGCCTCATCGAGAGTCCCAAGGCACATGACAAGTATACCAATAGGAAACCGGTAACAGGAGTCGGTGACAGGAAGTGACCATGGTTTGGAGAAAGAAAGGGAGTGGGAGTGAGGGAAAGGACAATTAAAGCAAAGGAAGAAGAATCATCACCAACTCTTATGTTCACTTACAAGTTGTCATTTCTGGAATAAAGTTATATACATTTCAAAATAAGGGCCCAAGTGAAAGGCCTCTCCCATACCTGAAAATTAATACACAATTATTAAATTACTGGAGGAATCCAAGGCCTGTGCACGTAGTTTCTCATGCATTCTGCAGGAAGGCTGCATTAGAACCATACTTCTGCACATGCTTTGGTGCAGGAACAAGTGAGCTGCTCTAGAAAGTTCTGTGTTCCTTCTCCCTTTCCCTCAGATCTGTGTGTGTAGTCCTCCTCACGAGTGCTCCCTCGCCTGTGAGCTGGGTGGTACATAGTCCTCACAGATGTGTTTATGAAGGAAAGTCTTCAGTGTTGCAGATGGTTGCAGGAACTCATTACAAATGCAAAGAAAGTTAAAAGACACTCTCTCCAAGAATACAGGGGAAGAGCTGAAGGAAGTGAGACAGACGAGACAGTGTCAGGTGGTGTCCTTGGTATCCTCAGGCTTAGGTTATTTCTGCTAGTGTGTCTATGCTGAGTGAGCCTCGGGCAAGAACACAAACAGCCAGTCTACACACTGAGGGGAGTTCTTCTCTATGAAGCAGCGGCCCAGTCCATGGTGAATGCCGTGGGCAGCTGGCGTGTCCTCTGGGATTGAAGACCCGACAGGGTGTGTGTCCTCTCTGAAGCCGGAAGGAGCAGGGCAGGAGCAAACCCGGGAGCTGCCCAACTGGCAGGAGCCCTGGGGTGCCCAACCTTATGTCCTATTCAGGTTAGGGCATTGAAATCTGTCCAATTATCCTAACCCATCACGTGCTTTAAGCCTTGCTGACTTCAATACTGCCCAAGACTCTCATGCCAGTTAACAAACTCTATGTTGTTAATTCAAAACAAAATTCTTCCTGTACAAAATCACTTTAACTGAGGATTTTTTTTCTAGAATTCATCCATTCACATTCTAATATCTACCCTATGGGTTTAAATTAGAGTCAGCATATAAACACACACCACACAGTTAATTCTGAAATATTTCATGTTAATTATATATGTACATAAGTCTTCCCAGTTGCAACCTGCTGTTGTCCTGAATCTTTGTGTTCTGCTTCCTCACTAGAATCAAACCCCTTTATTGCACCCTGCAACTTCATCGGCTGACCATGGCTTCTGTCCAAGTCAAGGGGACAAGTGAAATCCCTCATTGTGGCCACATTTTGTAGGCAGCCTACCTGATTAAGAGAATATATCTGTGTACGCTGACCATGTTTATGGCAGAATTTCGGTAATGTTACTGATTAGCAAATACTCACTTAAAAAAATAGATGAAAAATGGATTTCTGTATAATCTTGCTTACCTATTCTGCATAAGCCTGTCACTATCTACAAATTTTGAACTCCCAGTCTGTATCTTCCCGACTCCCACCCCTTTGTCAAACACCAGTTTGTATTCTATGTCTATAAATCTTTACAATATTATACTGTATAGCAGAAGGAAATATATACAAGATCTTGTGATAACTCACAGTGAAACAAATGTGACAATGAATATACATATGTTCACGTACAAATGAAAAGTTGTGCTGTACACTGGAAATTGACACAACATTGTAAAATGATTGTAACTCAATAAAAAATGTAAAAAATATTGATTTCAATACTCAATACATGGCAGAAATTTTTTCTTAAAATAAATGATTGATGTTTTTCAAACAAAAGTACTTTCTTGTAGTGTATGCATTCTTGTATAATTATAACATAATTCAAAGTCATTAGCCATTATTTTATGGGTTGAAATTCCTGTCAGTTGGACTTACAGGTCACTCTCAGCACTTAAAGGCAACAGTTCCTCAATTAGCCTGTCATTCTCCTACATTGTGTTTTCTTTTCTCACATAAGGATCACTTTGGTTGGCTTCAAAGTGGATCTGACGTCAAATCTTGAGCACAAACAAGTAAATAAAACAAAATAAGAATAACACATTAATACGATGCATTCTGAAAAAATATGAAATTGAATACATGGATGTATATGCATGACTGGGACCTTGTGGTGTTCACCAGAAATTGACACATTGTAATTAACTGTAGCTTAATTAAAAATAAATTAATTTTTAAAAATATGATGCATTCAAAGCATAAATGAATGAGTGGGGAGGGAAGTTGCAAGAATTCTACTGATCTGACACAAGTAGGATTAAGCAGATTTTCTTTTCACGTTCTCTACATCCCCCAGGCCCTCTGTGTCAAGCAGAGCTTGAGTGTGGTCTGGCTTCTCAGGGTGAGGCACACACCACACCCAGATGCCCTTCCTGTGAGACTGCACCGTGCAGCCCAGAGAGGGAGTGCGGGGAGAAGAGGAAGTGGTGTTTTAGTAGCAGACAGATCAGGAAATTGAGTAAGACTAGCAAAACCTGAGTTAAAGAGATAAATGAAACCATAATGAGTATTGGTCTTAATTAGAACTAGATAAAGAGAGAAATTAGAATGTCCATTACATCTGAAAGGTTAATTTTTACCTTAAAGATCAGTGTTAGCTTGTATTACATTATTATTATTACTATTATTATTTATTACTATTATTATTACTATTATTATTATTATATATTATTATTATTATCATCATTATTTTCCTTACTCCTTCCAGAAAAGCATATTTATACTTTAAGGAGGAAGTAAGTCTAAGTGGGAATTAAGAGTTGAGTCTTATCCTCCAGAACAGAGAAAATGTCAGAAGCCCATCACTGGATTGAAAGTGAGATTTCAATGTTCCTCCCCGTCCCTAACTTCCTCTCCTCACATCACTGTCCTGAATGCTGGGAGTCTCGATGGACAGAAGGGACTCGGGGAGGCTTTGGTGGTGTCCTCACTCACTCTTGCTGTCACCAGCCAGCCTGTTCACCAGGTAGGACTGGCCTGTGTGGTACAGGACCACTCTAGCCATCAGCACCACTGGCTGTGGAATGGCAGGCAGGATGGTTAGAGCTTTCGGATCAGCCAACAGTCACCCATTAGTGGATGAAAAGAAGCCAGGCTTCCATTTTTCTATGATCAAGAACCACTTCCTCTTACAACAATGGCCCACGGGTCCTGCTGGCAAGAAAACAGCCTGTCCAATTTTATACCATGAGGCATAACACTTTAACAAAATGGGAATCAATCAGTGACTGACTCAGAAAAAGTGGCTGCACAAAGATTTTTTAAGCTCCCAAATTGCAATAACTTGTAACCTCTTCTTGCTGCTTGCAATAAAAATAAAAGTTCCATTGGGTCAACTCAAACAATGCTATTTATTTCATATTTGGGGCCAGTGCAAACAGTGGCCAAAAGTTCATAGAATATTTTTCTAGCTCCATTTGCCTGGAATATTAGATTCATTCACAATGGACCTGGTAGGCGAGGGCTGTAGGTTCCCTGATGGAACCAGCACGGCTTATGCTGACCCAGGTGCTGGCACGTAGCACTTAGTACATGAAAATAATAATGGGAATGCCTTCCAGTTCTGCACACTTGACTCAGACCCAGTGCCAACTTCTTTACATGGACTGTTTTCTCTTAGTCTTACAGATAATTTTACCAGAATATTAGAGAGATTCAATACCTTGTTACAATCACAAGGTCCTAAATAAAATTTGAATCCAAAAAGTGTTGCTCCAGAACCCATGCTATCAACCACCTCACTTACTACCTGTGTGTTTACTGCATGAATAAGAATGATGATAAAATTTCTTATTTTTAATAGATTCTAGGTCAGAACCTTTATGTATGTAAGTTAATATTTATAATAACACTTCATAATATGGAGTAATTACTATTCCCATTGTCCAAGGAGAGAACAGTCACAGGTAAAAAAATATGTCAACCTAAATATTCTTTGTATCCATTAAAGGATTACAGCCCTGCAGATGTTGAGTGCAGAGATCTGTGGGTTTTCAATAAAATTTAATACAATTCAATGATAGACTAGAATTTCTTTCATTACTCTCCATTCCATTCTCTATCTCTCAGTTTCCACCGATCCAGGGCTGTGACTGCATGTCCACTAGAGAGGTCCTAGTGCCTGACATCTGCAGATCCACACTGGTAGCCTGTGGGCACAAAAATCTGGGACAACAGGACAGAGAATACTCCCTCATACTATACACAATGTAAACTCAAAACATCTTAAAGACTTAAACATAAGTCAGGACATTACAAACCTCTTAGAAGAACACACAGACAAAGCTTCATCTGACATAAATCTTAGCAACATTCTCCTAGGGACGCCTGCCCAGGCAACAGAAACAAAAGCACAAAGAAACAAATGGGACCTAATCAAACTTACAAGCTTTTGCACAGCAAAGGAAACCATAAGCAATACAAAAAGCCAACCTACAGAATGGGAAAAAATATTTATAAAAGACGAGAGAGACAAGGGCTTAATTTCCAGAATATATAAACACTCCTACAACTTGAGAGGAAAAAAACAAGCAACCCAATCCAAAAAGGGCAGAAGATCTCAACAAGCAATTCTCCATTGAAGACTACAAATGTCCATTAGGATCATGAAAAAAAATCCTAAATATTGCTAATTATCAGAGAAATGCAAATCAAAACTACAATGGGGTATCACCTCAGAGCATTCAGTATGGCCATCATTCAAAAGCCCACAGACCATAAATGCTGGAGAGGCTGTGGAGAAAAGGGAACCCTCCTACACTGTTTGAGAGCTTGCTCAAGCCCTTAGCTCATTTTTCCATTGGGTTGCTAGGTTTTTTGCTACTTAGTTGTAAGAGTTTCTTCTGTATTTGTGAGATTACCCCTCATTATGGTATACGGTTTGCAAATATATTCTACCTTTGTATAGGTTGCCTTTTCACTCTGCTGATCATTTTCTTTACTGTACACAAAATTTTTAGTTTTATTAAATTGAAATTATTTTTGTTTTTTGCCTCTGATTTTGGTGTCCTATCTTTGAAATCTTGCAAAGGCCAATGTTGTGAAATTCTTCTCTATGTTTTGCTTTAGAAATTGAACAATGACAGGTCTTACATTTAAATTTTTAATTGATTTTGAGTTGATTTTTGTTTGTGGTGTAAGAAAATGGCCAAAATTCATTCTTTTATGTGGGTATGTATTATCTTGAACATCATTTATTGAAGAGAATATAATTTCCACCTTGTGTGGTATTGGCAGCATTGTCAAGGATCTGTTGATTGTATATGTGTGGATTTACTTCTGGGCTTTTTATGTTGTTCCATCAGTCTAATTCTTCTCTTTATGCAAGGACTAATTTATTTTGAATATTGTAGCTTTGTAATATATTCGGAAATCAGGAAATGAGATGCATCCAGCTTAGTTCTTTCTCAGGATTGCTTTGTGTATTTGAAGTCTTTGTGATACTGTATGAATTGTAGAGTTGTTTTTTCTGTATCTGTAAAAAAATTGGAATTTTGATAGAGATTACATTTAATCTCTAGATCAATTTATTTTGTATGAATATTTTAAGAATATTAAATTTTCCAATCCATGAGCATACGATGTTTTTAATTTTGTTTGTGTCTTTTAAACTTTTTTCATCAATGCTTTGCAGTTTCTAGAGTATAAGTCTTTCATCTCCTTTGTTAACTTTATTCCTAAGCATTTTATTCTTTTTGATGCTATTATAAGTGGCATTGTTTTTCTTTTGGCTGTAATTTCGATTACAAGGAATTCACTGTTACTGCATGGAAATGCAACTGATTTTTTGATGTTGAATTTGAATCCTGCAACTTAACAGAACTTTAAAATTCATCTTA
>NC_045708.1:67343577-67350773 GCF_009834535.1 Camelus ferus
CCATATTAGTAAATTGAATCTTTAGGGATTTCTGTCTGTAAGATTATTTCATCTGACAACAGGGACAATTGTATTTCCTCCTTCCCATTTTGGATGCCTTTTATTTCCTTTTCTTGCCTCATTGCTCTGGCCAGGTCTTCCACCACTGTGTTGCGTAAACATGGTGAGAGTAGTTATCCTTTCATCCCTAATCAGGCCAGTCAGGCCTGAGTATGTGAACAGAGGGTCTGAGAGGAAGGTAGAAGAGGAGAAACTGAATCAAATTCAAGAGTGTAATTTTAAAATTTATATCAAGTTGATATCATTTATTTTATTTTGAAAAAAAGCCTATTATTAATCTGAAAGTGACTAATGAACCAATAGCAGGAAAGAAAGGTCCAATAAAGTATTTTAAAGGGATGTTTTTGAGAATGTTTGAGGAAAGAACAAAGTTGTTTTCTGTTTACACAGAACTAGGTACAAAATAATAACTGTTTAAAAGTGAGAATAATACAAAATTTAAGGTGTGAAAAAAAGATAAAACTTAAATAAAAACAAAATAATACGTTAGATGCTATGTGTGTTGTCAGGACGTATTTGTTCTAGAGTCCTTTTAAGTCTTGTTATGTATGACTTCAAAGATAAGAGCAGCCTAAGAAATGTTAATAAACTGTCTGACATAAAAAATAGAGGAAAGGTTAAGGGAATGTTGAGATATGTTAAAGTGAAATACAAAGGTGTTGTATATGATGTACATGAAAATGCTACTGAGTTGTTGTTAGTATTATCATCCCTAATATAAGGTTTATCTACAGAGACCCACTGGGAGAACTGGTTGACTCTAAAATTGATGGAAATAGCTCACATTATGAGTCTCTGCTTTCCAAAGTGGAAGACAGACAACTCTCTCATCCTCAGACTCTCCAGCGGGGAGGCATGTGATTTAGGTTCTGTCAAGCAGATATACCTCTGTGAGATGGAGATGTGAGCAGCCCAAAGATGCAAGTTTTCATGGGGGATTTGTTTCCTGCAGGTATAAAGTAGAGGAGTCCGTATACTCAGAGCTGACATCGGTGGAGTGTCTGCCATTGGATCTGGAGATGCCATTATGCGAGGGGGTGATGGAAGGGTTGTTTCCCTTGAGATTCCTTCACTTTGTGGTTTGTACTGTTCTTGCCGAAGCAGCAGTAGAGTATGGCTCTCTCGCCATCCTAGAGAAACTATCTGCTATCTGACACTCTTAAAAATCTTTTTTTTTTTTTAACTACTGAGAAGATTCTTTTGCTTGCAATAAAAACCCATAAGTGATACATATGCTGAAACAATTGTGGTAAGAAAATATTTTTCATATTAATAAATTCTTTTTTATTTTCCTTGTTTTTGTTTTTCAATGTGAGACATTTATCCTGAGTGGCTTCTAGTGTGTGAAGTCTTAGTAGAAGAGAGGGAAGAAAAAACAGAGTCAAGTTTTAGATTTTGAAGGATTATAGTTATGATTTTCAGAAGAATGAAAAGGGATGTATTTTGAGCTTGAGTTAAAGTTCCCTTTTTGTGATTGTATAAACTATTCTCAGAACTGTAGAAGGAGGGAAAACTTAGAAAAAGAAAGTAGAAAAGAGAGGGGTTGTGTGGCCAGGAAATGGGACAGTAATTGTCTGGAGGGATTCTTTTAGGCAGAGAAGGTTAAACATCCACTCATAAATCCATTTTGCACAGGGCCAAGCACTTCCCCTGCCAGTGTCCCGGAGTCACATCAGTGACCATAGATAAAGCCTCCCACCCATGGAGAACTGTCCACTGTCTGCACCCTGGAGTTAATTGTCCCAGGTCTCCCTTACTGGAGGCCATTATGTGACCTCATGACCCCTTAGCAGCCACTCCTATTTAACTGGGGTCCGTGGCTTTGCTCATTATCATCAGATTCTTTCCTCTGTTCCCAACACTCCAATTCTACCCCAGGACCAAATTAAAACGTTGAGTAAGAGCATATCTAGAAAGGTGGTGTATGTGGGGGCAATACATCTGTCCTGAGTGGAACTGATTATCTCCCTGCTGTAAATCCATCCCCACTTATACAATTTAAGGTTTCTCTAGAGTCAATATGCATGATTTCAAATATAGGATCCAGCTAGGTATCACACTAATCGGTAGTACTATAATTAAGCATGAATTGAATCACCCTGTAGGTAAACACATTGTCTTCACATTTCATTTCATCTTGGCAAAATTTATGGCTCAATGACAATTCAAGCATCATTGTATCAGGTTTTGTCCTGTGGTAATTGTCTAATGTCCTAAAGATGCTCATTAAACTTGTCCTCAGCAGATGAGGGCTGGCTAGATATTTCCTTCCCTTAGACTTTTAGAGTATGTTGGAGGTGCTTCTTTGTCTCTCATCTGGACAGCAGTCATCTGTCTGAGAGATCCATGTTCTCCTTGTGGAATCCTTCCTGGAGAAGACACTCTGTTTCCTAAAAGGGAAAGTGGAGACGGAACTCACACAACTTAAAACAGTTCCTATTTGCTAGATTATTTCAAATCCACATTAGTCCCTCCTGTGTGTTGAAACTTGTTTTTAAAATCTTGTCCTCCCTTAACTTCCATGATATCACTCTTTCCTGAGTCTCTTATGCCTGTCAAAAAGTTTCTGGGATTTCTTTAGCTGCAGAAATGATCTACTCTTATAATTTCTAAAAATTACTGACCCAGAATGATTTTCTTGACCTCCTTTACTCACATGAAACCCTCTTTTTTTGGGAAAAACTCTTTTATTTCCCCTTTAATTTTGATCTATGTAGTATGAACTCCCACAAACATTTCTAAAAAGATAAGAAAGATGGGTAAACTCTGATAGGAAGGTTAGTACATGATTCAGAGTCACAGCAGGTGTTTGATCAGGGAATTAATATAGGTCTCCAAATCTTGGTGGCAGAGGTAATGGAAATAAATTGAGGAGATCAAGCCTGCACTGGTCCCCACTGTAGTTCTGGGCAGACAGCCTAACTCAACATAGACTTGGAGGAGGGCCTGGAGAATAGGCAGGTACCTGCAGCCTGGCTACTTAATCATATGTTCAACTGTGTTGATGGTCATGAAGTCTTCCTACTCATTAGGGTGACTCCAGACACAAAGTCATACCAGGCATGGCAAAAACAAAGTCACTGTGGACTCCAAAAAGTAGATAGACAGGCCAGATATTTTCCCACAATCAGAAAAATTACTTATTCTCATGAAATTACAATTGCTTCTTTTGAAACTTGAAAATAGAATAGTACCTGTAACATAACACGAGGATTTGATCACAGAGTATCTGTAAGTATCTGTTATGCTGGCAATGAAGTTACGGTTTATTAGTGATTTAATAATAAAAGATTCCATGAGACTTTATCCTGCAAGTAAACAGCCTTTAACAACCAGGGGTACCCAAAGGCAGAAGCACAAATTGGATAAAACATCTGCTAGTGTTTGGGTAGGAAAGCCCTTCACCTGCCCTAACACTCTAAGCCCCTCAGCAGTGTTTTTGATTCAGGACAGTGGGAGACATAGTGGAGAGGAAGCAAGCACATACCTGATATTTAGGGACCAGAACTCTCCATTGCTCTGCCTTTAACTGGGGCTTCTCCTTTTCCATCTTCTCAAAAAATGGTTCTATATGTTCTTTTCTCTCTCTTACATCATATGCTCATTCTTCTTTTCCATTTCCTCCAACAGTTTGCATCTTCTTCAGCTTCAGACTTTATACATTAAACTAAAGAAGAAAAATAAGCAGAGAAATATGAGATTTAAATTGTTATAGCTTTATTTTCCTTTTCACCCTTTCTGTTTTTTTTTTTTTTAATTGAGTTATACTCAGTTTACAATGTTGTATCAATTTCTGGTGTACAGCACAATTTTTCAGTCATACATGAGTATACATATATTCATTTTCAGATTCTTTTCAAGCATAAGCTACCACAAGATCTTGTATGTATTTCCCTGTGCTATACAGTATACTCACCCTTTTTAATTGTATATTTTTCTACATCATTTAAGAACATTCATGAGGACTGGAATTTGCATATGATCACTGTAATGTCACAGTTTATACGCGATGAAATTTTACTGAACTTCCACAGCAATAAGTATATTTTTCAGTGTACAGTGGTTATGGATTTATTTGAAGAGAATTTGTTTTATGAGCCTTACAAGTTAGCAGTGATTTTCTCTGATGATGCTTAAGATAACTGTGTTTTTCCCCCCTCCCAGATTATTTTTGTTGAAGCAAAGTGAATATGTAAAGACAAATTGAAATTTGCTGTTGAAAATACATCATTTTGTACCAGCTAGAAAAAAAAGTTGGGTTTCGGTTGAAAATAAATTCTTAAAAAGCAGTGCTGATCTGTATGCCAGATAAAAACTCTGAGTCTGGCAGTGAATTTTTATTTGTCTCTCTGTTTGGCTTAATGACACAAGAATAAATAACCGAATGAAGTGAAAACTGAGCAATGGAAGTAGAACTGAGTGAGGTTTTCCCTCACTGAATTTCGGCAGTGCGCACCTTACAAGTGCACTGCCCAGTCTGATCCACACGGGGGCCTTGTTGAGCCTCTAAGTCACAGGTGGAGCCATCAGTCCCTGACAGGGATCAGTCTTGGCTTGCAAGGAGGGGAGTTCCAGTGACTTCGAATGCACTCTGTACCTTGTGCACCAGAGAATGTTGGGTGACCATTGCATTGGCCCGTGTTTATATTGCACTGGACGTGCAAGGATCCCACCGAGCTGCAGTCACAGGCCTGTGGAGGAGCTAAAAACAGCAATGGCTAACATTCCGCTTCATGGCGATAGCTTTAAATTTTAACTCTAATACTCCTATGCTTCCATTCAGCACGTGTGAGCCGTGTGTCTGGCGTCTGCTCTGTGCTGCTCTAGTTCAGCCGCTTGGGAAACATCAGTGAACAGATTGTTGAAATTGCTCCCTGCAGTTACTGAAATATGTGAGTGTCCAGAAACCATAAAGCTGTTGAACAGGAAAGAAACTGTGTCTCCTCTGTCTTCGAGGCGAAGACTAGTTGGGTACAGCTTTTCTTCAACACTTCTTGTTTCAAAGATTGAACTTTAGGCAAAGTCATTTTACCTTATCGTTTCATCTTTATGGCACTTATAAAGGAGGGAGAGAAGTACAGATGTAAATACAGCACAATGCAACAAGCGTGTCTGACAGGGGAGCTGCAGAATGCTGTGAGAACACAGAAAAAGCACCAGGTCAGATGCGGGGGAGCCAGAGAGAACTTAGAAGGGAAATGACATCCAGGGTGTTGCTTTTCAGAATTTAGTTTTGCAGACAAAGCAGATTTGAAGTACTTTGCAGGTAACCATTTTTTCTTCCGAGATAAACAGAAGTTTCTCTTTATTTATGTACTTTAAAATTTTGCTAGAAGTTTTTAAAGTTTTGAGTCCTTTTATGCATTTACTGAGACATGACAAGTTCTTTCAATTTGAGAAAAAAATTGCTTTTTAATTCAGTGCTATTACTTCGAGTTTGTTTTTCATTTTTGCCTCTGTTCTAATTGATCAGTTTTCATCTTCAGGATCATATGTAATTCTTAAAGTTCATCGCTTTTGTCTGTCAAATCTATGATATACCAATGTCTTCTGTGGTCATTTCCCTACTTCTCTCTCAAATCTGTTCTCCATTTTATCCCTCCCACTTGACAAAGTGAATGGTTATTTTAATTACACCATTGCATTTTTAGCTTCTCTTCAATAATTTATTTCACCTCAGCAGCAGTCTAATTGCATCACAGCCACATGTCTTTTTCTTTTCTGTTTCTGAAGGTTTCTGCTTCTGATTTACATAGCTCATAGCTTCTTGCAGCATAATAAAATTCAAGTGGATTTCTAAAATTTTGTTTAAGATCTTGGGATAAATCATTTTCAGAGACCAGCTGTCTGTGAGCTCTAAGCTCAACCCTCCTTGCCCTGTTCTGTGGTATCATAGTTAGCTCCTGTGGGCCTTTCTCTGTCCAAGTAGCAGAATGTTAGGCTTAGTCAGCAGAGGGTCCTGGAGACACACAAATAAGGCCATAGCAGAGGGAATACACTTCCATACTGGGTTCGGACTCTTCATTATCATCATTGTCATTATTGTATAATGGTTTAGATGGGGAGCCCAGAGACTCAGAAAGAATTCCAGCTGTGCCCTCAAGCCACTGTCTCCACTGGACTGCTTAGGACTGCACATGAGATCTGGCCATGTCCGGCTGCTTCTAAGTAGGTCCCACCTGCCCATATCCTCCAACATCTGTAGGCAGTTTTTATAGGCCAGCAGTTGCTTCCATACTCTGGCAAGATTTTTATTGTCATTATTATTGTTGTTTTAATTTGACCACCAGCAGGCATCGTGTTCCAGGGGCAGCCACAGTCTCTTCAAAGATGTCTGAACCTAAGCTTTGCTGGGAATAGGGAGCAGCGAGGGGGTACCCCACTCCTAGTCATTGGTTCCTGTACTGTCCACCCTCCCTCACCCTGGAAGTAGCAGCTACTCTTTTGCACCTACTACTCCAGGACCGTTTATATCCCCATTTTATCCTTTTTAGTAGCTATCCACCATTTACCAGTTAACAATTCTTTATATTCTATTTTCCCTGTTTAAATAAACAGTGTGGTTTCTGTCTCCTGAATGGGAACCACCTTTCTCTGTGTGTGAGTTGCCACCACACAGGGTTTGCACTCAGTGTGTGAACTGGCTCCTTTGGGTATTGTTCTGTTACCCTTCGCAGACCCTCAGCTCCATGGCAGTCTCATGGGCAGAGCAACTTGCCAGATTCCCATATCGAGGTCTGGTTGGATCTCACTTTGCATTTCTCACACTTTTGTTGCTCGGCTTAGTTCTTACATCCACCACTACGAGGAATATTCCTGCTTCTCCTGCCAACAGAAGTTTACTCACGGGACAACTCTTTCTAGGAGGTGATGGACAATCATCAGCTTCCCATCTATTACCTCTTTCCTGTTCAAATGTTTGGTGAAGTATTTTCCTAGAAGTATTAGGGTTAGGGTTAGGGTTTAAAATATCACCTGGCCTTATTTTTGGTGTCTTTACCATTAAATGTTTTTCTATCTCTTCACTGCTATCCAGTAAAGAGGCCTGCAGTAGGGGATGCTACTAAGTTATTTTAAACCCAAGATCTAAAGTACAATTGTTTATTCTGCTACAAACATGGCCACAGTTTCAAAAG
>NC_045708.1:67350873-67367417 GCF_009834535.1 Camelus ferus
TCAAGCGTGTCTGACAGGGGAGCTGCAGAATGCTGTGAGAACACAGAAAAAGCACCAGGTCAGACTGCGGGGGAGCCAGAGAGAACTTAGAAGGGAAATGACATCCAGGGTGTTGCTTTTCAGAATTTAGTTTTGCAGACAAAGCAGATTTGAAGTACTTTGCAGGTAACCATTTTTTCTTCCGAGATAAACAGAAGTTTCTCTTTATTTATGTACTTTAAAATTTTGCTAGAAGTTTTTAAAGTTTTGAGTCCTTTTATGCATTTACTGAGACATGACAAGTTCTTTCAATTTGAGAAAAAAATTGCTTTTTAATTCAGTGCTATTACTTCGAGTTTGTTTTTCATTTTTGCCTCTGTTCTAATTGATCAGTTTTCATCTTCAGGATCATATGTAATTCTTAAAGTTCATCGCTTTTGTCTGTCAAATCTATGATATACCAATGTCTTCTGTGGTCATTTCCCTACTTCTCTCTCAAATCTGTTCTCCATTTTATCCCTCCCACTTGACAAAGTGAATGGTTATTTTAATTACACCATTGCATTTTTAGCTTCTCTTCAATAATTTATTTCACCTCAGCAGCAGTCTAATTGCATCACAGCCACATGTCTTTTTCTTTTCTGTTTCTGAAGGTTTTCTGCTTCTGATTTACATAGCTCATAGCTTCTTGCAGCATAATAAAATTCAAGTGGATTTCTAAAATTTTGTTTAAGATCTTGGGATAAATCATTTTCAGAGACCAGCTGTCTGTGAGCTCTAAGCTCAACCCTCCTTGCCCTGTTCTGTGGTATCATAGTTAGCTCCTGTGGGCCTTTCTCTGTCCAAGTAGCAGAATGTTAGGCTTAGTCAGCAGAGGGTCCTGGAGACACACAAATAAGGCCATAGCAGAGGGAATACACTTCCATACTGGGTTCGGACTCTTCATTATCATCATTGTCATTATTGTATAATGGTTTAGATGGGGAGCCCAGAGACTCAGAAAGAATTCCAGCTGTGCCCTCAAGCCACTGTCTCCACTGGACTGCTTAGGACTGCACATGAGATCTGGCCATGTCCGGCTGCTTCTAAGTAGGTCCCACCTGCCCATATCCTCCAACATCTGTAGGCAGTTTTTATAGGCCAGCAGTTGCTTCCATACTCTGGCAAGATTTTTATTGTCATTATTATTGTTGTTTTAATTTGACCACCAGCAGGCATCGTGTTCCAGGGGCAGCCACAGTCTCTTCAAAGATGTCTGAACCTAAGCTTTGCTGGGAATAGGGAGCAGCGAGGGGGTACCCCACTCCTAGTCATTGGTTCCTGTACTGTCCACCCTCCCTCACCCTGGAAGTAGCAGCTACTCTTTTGCACCTACTACTCCAGGACCGTTTATATCCCCATTTTATCCTTTTTAGTAGCTATCCACCATTTACCAGTTAACAATTCTTTATATTCTATTTTCCCTGTTTAAATAAACAGTGTGGTTTCTGTCTCCTGAATGGGAACCACCTTTCTCTGTGTGTGAGTTGCCACCACACAGGGTTTGCACTCAGTGTGTGAACTGGCTCCTTTGGGTATTGTTCTGTTACCCTTCGCAGACCCTCAGCTCCATGGCAGTCTCATGGGCAGAGCAACTTGCCAGATTCCCATATCGAGGTCTGGTTGGATCTCACTTTGCATTTCTCACACTTTTGTTGCTCGGCTTAGTTCTTACATCCACCACTACGAGGAATATTCCTGCTTCTCCTGCCAACAGAAGTTTACTCACGGGACAACTCTTTCTAGGAGGTGATGGACAATCATCAGCTTCCCATCTATTACCTCTTTCCTGTTCAAATGTTTGGTGAAGTATTTTCCTAGAAGTATTAGGGTTAGGGTTAGGGTTTAAAATATCACCTGGCCTTATTTTTGGTGTCTTTACCATTAAATGTTTTTCTATCTCTTCACTGCTATCCAGTAAAGAGGCCTGCAGTAGGGGATGCTACTAAGTTATTTTAAACCCAAGATCTAAAGTACAATTGTTTATTCTGCTACAAACATGGCCACAGTTTCAAAAGCATAGAACAGTCCATTGCCATCGCCCCAACTAACTTGTCCTTATAGAACATCAGACGTAGAGAGAGAATTCAAAATAAGGAAGATGACCTGTTCACTTATACAATTTTCCTTGACTCATTTAAACAAAATTGGCCATAATCAGAAATAGGTTATGGTGTGCTATGGAAACCATAATCATGTAATAAATTTAATACTGTCTTATGAGATATTTAACTAAGATAAATGCCCTAGATTTTATTAACTAAAATAAATGTCTTTAGACTTTAACTAAAATATGTAATGACTGCTACCCAATTTATTATATAAAGCCAAAGTATTGATTCCTTAAGAACCATCAACAGTACAAGTAGACATTAGGATCCTTCCACATCAGGAAGCTTATTCAGGAAGATACTGGAGAATAAATGAGACCATTAACCACGTGTTTAGGTCACACAGTAGCCGGCATCAAACTTCAGTCAGGATTAGATGTAAAGTCTGTTCAGCAATGGAGGGTTGATGCAGTGCATCCCTGCTTGTGACAGATGCAGGTTTTGTAACCCTCGTCAATAAAAGCTTGAAGGATGTGTGTGCTCACACCTCAGCACAGAGAAAGTACCCATGACACAAAGAAATGGAAGTATAAATCTCAAATCACTGTTCATCTAGATGACAGCCATCCAAGTTTTTTAAATGGTAAACAACATGCTCGTAAATATTTGTGAGGGCTCTATGAATCTTTTTTCTTATTGTTCATAGTGATGAAGTGACTGGCTATTGATTTAGCAGTGATTCAAAGTAATCAAAACATTTCAGTCAACTTCAGTCAACAAATTTATTCAATGATCAGTAAATGTAATGATATCAAAGATAAAAATTCTTTAAAAAAACTTGGCCTATATTCTGTCTTTCTTTACATTCTAAACATTAGGCATCAGCTTCAATTTCAGGAGATTCATTAGAGTTTCACCACATCATAGGATTTTGTAGGTATCATGGAGCCCTTGTAAGTTCCTATATGACTAATTCATAAGTCCACAGGATGGGGCAGATGCTTGGATTTGAGGCTGGAAGTGTAAAAATGTCGGTCATAGAAACTTACAGCGTTGTTCATACTCATCAAAAATCTTTGGAACTATTGAGAAATTTTTGTTTTCTTGCCCCAAATGTAGCTCTATAGACTTTCAAACCCAATAGTGCTTTTGTTGTTAGAAAAATGGGTGCTGTGCCCAGTGCTTATTTAATCACAAGTCTAACTGAAGTCATGCATCTGAACTTTCTTGAACAATCACCAATACTCTTGTTTCCCTCTAAATCAGTGTGTTCCTGAGCAGTGTGTTTGGGTGCTTTATCATATATGTAAGAATGGTTATAATTCACATGTGTGCCAACTCAGTGGGAAAAGAGTTTATGTAGTGCTTCTACGGAGTACTACCGTGGAGTCAGTCAGGCCACACTTGGTCACCGTGTTCCAATAATTCCCAATCTCATGCGATCAATCGGAATGGCTCTTACCAACATCAAAAATGCCTGGATTAAAAAAAATGCCCAAATTTATTGTTCTTACATTTAGTGGAGAATGTTCAGCCCTAATCCTTCTTGATCTTTTTGTTGCACTAGGCACACAAGAATATTCCTCCTTTTTAAACAGTCTCTTAGTTTGTATAGCACTTACATGGTTTATCTCCTCTCTTAATCTGTTAAACTACAAGACTGAAAACAAAACACACACAGACACAAATAAGTAGATTGCCTTGGGCAGTATGGCCATTTTAACAATATTCTTTCTTCTAATCTCAAACTCAGCTGTAGTACACTAACTTCACCTAGCTTGAAACCATCTCTAGGATGCACGCCTGGAGAGGTGAAACAAGTGTTGTAGGGAAGTCCCGTCAGCATTAGGCTAGGAGCACCAAATCTTACCCACAGTCTCCATTCTGGGGAAACAATGTGTGTGGTAGGTGTCCTTCCTCTGCCTTGCTGGGAACCCATAGTTTTTCTGTTTGGGAAACAAGCCTATCTGTATGTTCTGGAAGGTCTTCGCTGAAACTCACATTTAGACCCTAACTTCACCAAACTTCAAACTCTCTTCATGAGGCATACTAAGAAAGGTGAAAATAATGCTGTTAGAAAGTCCCTCCAACATAAGCTAGTTGCACCAAATCTTGTACACATGTTCCATTTTGGGAAAATAATGTTTTTGTGAAAAACTTCGTCACCTTCCTCTTTGAGGACATGTAGTTTTTGTGTTAGGGAAAGAAGCCTATATCCATGCAGATGCATAAAGTTCTCAGAAAATGAACCTTTTTAATCAACTCCTTTACAATGACTTATTTATTTTTAGAATTACAGAAATAGCAAATTTAAAATGTAGCAAAAACTTTTCTAATTTATCTCCTTTTAATTTTTAACAGCTTTGTTGAGATACAATCCACAGACCATAGAATTCACTCATTTAAACTACACGATCCAATGTTTCACTACACCCACAGAGTTGTGTGATCGTCACCATTATTTTAGAGCATTTTCACTACCTGCTAAAGAAATCCGGTACCCATGTACAGTCACACGTCTATTCCCCCTCAGCCTCCAGACATAAGAACAGTGACTCTCCTTTCTGTCTGTGTAGATTTGCCTGTTCTGGACATTTCATATAAATGGAGTTATATAAAATGTGGCCTTAGCAGTTTTTCATACAGTATTTGTCTTTGTCTGGCTTGTCTCACTAAGCATAGTGCCCTCAAACAGCAGGATTCCCATCTTTCTCGTGGCTCGATAATATCCCTTTATGTGTATACACCACATCTTCTTTATCCACTCATCCATTGTCAAACACTTAGCTTGTTTCCATATTTTGGCTGCTGTGAATAATGGTGCAATAGAAAAGGAAGTTCAACTATTCTTTCAATATCCTGCTTTACTTTCCTTTGGATATATACCCAGAAATGGAATTTCTAGATCATATGGTAGTTGTATTTCTAACTTTTGAGGACCGCCATACTGCTCTTCCTTACCACTTTTGACATATCAGAATAATTTCTTTTTAATACTATCTCTCTTCTAACATCCTTCTTGCCGTGTTCCCATGTGGGTTTTTCCTGATGCTATTGTAAATGGAATTCTTCTATTTTATTTTCTGATTGTTCACTGCTCATGTATAGAAATAGAATTGATTTTTGCATATTGACCTTGTCTTGTGTAACCCTGTTGAACTCATGTGTTAGTGTTAATAGTGCCTTATGATTTCCTATGTACCAGATCATGCCATCTGAAGATAGAGATTTCATTGTCCCCTTCCCATCTGGAAACCATTCCTGTCTTTGTCCTGCCTAGTTGGCCTGGCTGGAAGCCCCAGTATAGTTTAAGAGGAGTGGCAAGAATGGAAGTCCTTGTCTCCTTCCTGGTCTTAGGGAGACTGTCACAGTCACATATGGTGTTAGCTGTTCTTTCACAGGATCAAGAGTGCCCCCTCTGTTTCTTCTTTGTTGAGTTGCCATGAAGAGTTTTTCGATTTTGTCACGTGTTTTTGTGCCTCTATTGATATGATCGTATTGTTTTTGTCCTTTATTGTATTAATACAATATATTACAGTATTGATTTCTTTTTTTACAAAACAAAACATTTTTATTTGGTCCTTCAGAGGCTGAGTCTGGGAACACCCATGCAGTCACCCTATAGGGATGGTACTGACAGTTGATAAAGTAGTCTCTGCATCAGAAGAGCTGCCATATATACAGGGTTAAGAATACTCACAGCTCAGGTAAAAGGAGAAAGCATAAAGGAGGCCCAGGAAGTAATCTGTTATTCTGGGTGCTTCTCCAGTTGTAAACCCAACCCCTGCAAGCCCCATGGGAAGTGAGGGCTGTGGGCAGGGCCACCTGCTACCTGGAGGACCACAGGGCAGGGGCCCCAGGTGGACCTTGGAGAAGCTGGCCTCAGATGTCCCTGGGCAGTCATAGAACTCAGGGCATCACAGCCATGGGGAGGATTCTGGGCTTCTGAGGTTGGGAGAGGCCAGGAGGGGCTGCACCCTGTGTGTGCCTGGGCAGGGCTGGCCAAGGATTTCTGCTGTAAGGTGCTCCCCTCGGCAGAGGTCAGATGGCGCTGAGGACAAAGTACCTCACCCAGCATCAGAGCCAGGCCCAGGCCCACCTGACTTGCCACCGCCACCCCAGCCAGGGACATGGCTTCTGTCCTGGCTGGCACTCCAGGAAGTCTATAGTGTCCCTCCCCACCCTTGCTTGAACCTGTTGTCACCAGGCACCTGCTTCCTGGGACACACTGCTGGACCCTGGGGACTCCACCATGCCTCATGGGGGCTGAGTGGGGAGACAGTACCAGGGCCAAACTGGGGAGAAAAGGCTCCTGACCTTATGCACCACTCGGGGAGTGTTCACTGCTCACGCCAGCGTCCTGGCCTCTGACTCCCACAGCAGGAGTGGTCCCTGCTCTCACTACTGGGGTCCTGGCCTTTGAACCTCCCAGATTTGGTTCTGTGAATGGACTCTGGGCTGCCTCACCCAGGTGAGAGGCCCTAGCAGTCTGAGCCCCACCTCAAGGTGGGCCACACCGTGGAGGCTGCCACATAGCCCCTTTGAGCTAAAGGCCAGTTTGAGGCATTCTGCTTGGTGCCTAGGAGGCCCTAGACAGGAGGAGGGGCAGGGAGGAAGTCCCAGGGAAAGTTGCACCCTGCAGCTGGCACTCCCTGCATCGGGTTCTGAGATCGTGGTTCAAGAGTCCTGTGTTGGGGTCTCCCTCATAAAGTGGTGGGGGGCAGGTAGGCATGGGATGGTCACAGCGGCTGGGGACCTAGCAGGTGATTGACCTCAGATGTGAGTGGGGGGCTGTGGCTGCCCCCAGAGGCCATTCTGTCACTGAGGAAGGCCTGGGCTGCCTTGCGGTGCACCAGGCGGTGGGTGATGGAGAAGCCGATGTGACTCTCCAGCTGGGACAGGATCACCAGGACCTGCATGTTCAGGGGCAGGACGTGGTCCTGGGTGCACAGGCGACCGCATGTGGACACCTCATTGAAGCTGTCTGAGCAGTCGCTCTGCACGTGCAGGTGGGACTTGTGTTGCCAGTTCTCCATGAAGACGACTAGCCTGGCCCAGCCATGCATCAGGTAGTAGCAAGTCAGGCACTCATGTCCCTCTTGCCACACACCCCTGCTCTCTGTGAGCAGGGTGATGGCATTGGCTGGGCCCCTGTGAGCCCCACCATGACGAGTCTGGAGGTGTACACGGCCAGCACAGGCCCAGGCGGCTCTGGCGTGCTCCTTGGGACACTGACTGAAGGGTTAGAGACCTGCGTGGCCGGCAGGCCTGGCCCCAGTGGTTGAAGGCACTGCACACCACAGCATATTTGCCAGGCTCCAGCATCATGTCACAGTTGACAAACTTCTTGTCAGCTCGCTAGCTGTGGGCCAGCAGGCCGCCTGGGCTCAGGTTCCCACCGCCAAAGGATGCCTGGAACACCAGTATGCACAGGCAAGGAGGTGGCGGTCCACTGAGTCCGTGTACCTGCTGCCCTCTTGGAAGACAGCGAACTCCAGGAATGCCCGCTCCAGCACCCTGAGGGCCGTGACGCCATGGCCCACCGGATGAGCTCGGGAAGCAGCCCTGCACCCACGCCTCCTGCCAATCCGCGTGCCCCTTGCAGATGTCCACAGAGTCTAAGTACCTGATCAAGTCGCTGTACTCCATCCAGAAAACACCCTCACTTCTGCTGTGCAGCCTTAGCTGGGTTCCCACAGGGGTTCCCAGCCAGTGTGTCCATTTGTTCGACCAGCTGCCATTCCAGGAGCAGTGGCCCCATGGGCTCTGGAGGCACAAGAGCCTGGAGCCCTGGACATCCCAGACATCCAGGATGGAATAGGCATGGCGGGGGTGCAGCCCTTGGCTCTAGTACACAGCATTGTATTGACCCCCAGCCCCCTTAGAACTCAGCATTCTGGCCTGGATGAGGTCAGAATCCACAGGCTCCTTGTGGCGGTTGGTAGAGCTGACCTGAAAGGCCAGGCTGTCACAGGGGGCTCCAGTAAGCGTTTCCAGGCCCTGGATGGCACGCCTGGCCTGGAGGTCAAAGTAGGAGCCATGCAGCTTGGCCTGTGCCTTCTAGATGAGGGCCAGCTGCTTGTGCTGTGCCTGTGAGAAGAGGAGGATACCGGCCTCATTGCGAGGCAGCACGTCCAACAGCACCATTGTCCACATGCCATCCTTGCAGAGCTACACCCTGTGGGTGCTCTCTGCATACAGACTGCACGTGACCATCAGCCACTCGAACAGGTCCGGCCGCTCGGCCAGCACCGCCAGCGCACTCAGGAACCAGCAGATCCTGAGCAGACCCTGCCAGATGTTCGAGGGCCAGAGAGTGTGGAACATAGGCCATAAGGATCCATGGTACCTGAACATAGTGCAGTTGACCTCGTGGGGCCGCAGCCATTGTCACACATGCTGCTGGACACTGTAGCTTGCAGAGAAGCCCACAGACTGGGGCCCGAGAGGAAGCTGCAATCCAGCAAGCTCACACTGCTCTCCCAGCAGAAGGCACGATGCTCTCCCACAGGGCCTTGGCCTCTACAGAAATTGAATTGGGGATGTTAAATTACCCTTGCATTTCTGAAACCAATGGCACTTCCCCATGGCATAAAATCCTTTCCATACATTACTGGATGCATTCTGCTAGTACTTTATTGAAGACTTTTTGTGTCTATCTTCATAAGAGATACTGATCTGTTGTTTCCTTGTCATATCTTTTGTTTTGATACCAGGGTGATACTGATCTCATAGGATGAGTTGAGAATGTTCCCTCCTTTTCGATTTTTAGAAACATTTTTTAAAAACTGGTATTAATTCTTGAAATGTTTGGCAGAATTCACCTTTGAAGCCATCTGGGCCTGGGCTTTGCTTTGTGCAAAGTTAAAAATGACCGATTCAATCTCTTTATTTGCTGTAGCTCTGTTCATACACGCTACTTCTTCTTGAGTCTGATTTAATGGTCTGTGTCTCTCTAGGAATTTACCCACTGCTTAGTTTACCTGCTGTATCGACATGCTCTTGTTTACAGCATTCTCTTCGAATCCCTTTCATTTCTGGGAACTCAATAGTGATGATTATAGTAATTTGAATTTTTTTCTGTCTGTTTATTGAAAGATTTTTCTATTTGTTTCCTTTTCAAACCTACTTTTGGTTTTACTAGTTTTCTCTATTGTGATTCTGATCTACTTTTTTTTCTGCTCTAATCTTTATTATTAACTTTTCTCTGTTAGCTTCAGATTTAGTTGGCTTTTCTTTTTCCAGTTCCTTGGGGTGGAAACTTAGGTTCTTAATTTGGGATCTTTTGTCTTAATCCATCTATAAAGAATTACCATAGACTGGGTGGCTTAACAACAGACATTTATTTTCTCATGATTCTGGAGGCTGGAAGTCCAATATCAGGGTGTCTGCATGGTTGGGTTCTGGTGCAAACTCTTCCCAGCTAGCAGATGGTTCCTTATCACTGTGTTCTCACATGGCTAGAAAAAAGACAGAGAGCAATCTCTCTGGTGTCTCTTTTTTTAAGGGCACTAATTCCATCATAAGCCTTCATGGCCTCATCTCAACATAATGATCTCCCAAAGACCCCATGTCCATATACTGTCACATTAGGGATTAGGACTTCAATATATGAATATGTGGGAACTCGATTCTGTCTGTAATATCTTTCTTCCCTTTAATATAGGTGTTTGCTGCTATACATTTCCTTCTATGCATTGCTTTTACTTTATCTCAGAAGTTTATCTTTTTAAAGGCAAAAATATTTTTTGTTTATTACAGGTTTTCATGGTATAAATGGAAAAGCCACTCAAGCATGTGACAGGAGAAGTTATCACATTTCATTGGCTGGGGGAGCAGAAATGTTAGCCCAGTGGCTAATAAAAAGCCTTATGCCTCTGACACTGCTGACTGTCTGCTGGATGGCAAGTCAGCAAAAGAAATCACAGCATCTCCAGGCTCCAACAATACAGTAACCTTTTTTTAATTTGACTGAGTTACAGTGAGTTTACAATATTGTGTCAATTTTCACTGTAGAGCACAATATTTCAGTTATACATGAGCAAACATAAATTCAGTATCACATTCTTTTTCACTGTGAAATATCGCAAGATCTTGTGTATATTTCCCTGTGCTGTACGGTATAATCTTGTTTACCTATTCTACATATGCCTGACAGTGTCTACAAATTTCAAACTCCCAGTCTTTCCCTTCCCACCTGTCTCCCCCCTGGCAACCACAAGTTTATATTCTATGTCTACAAGTCTGTTTCTGTTTTGTATTTTTGTTCTATTTTCTTTTTGTTAGATTCCATATATGAGTGACCTCATATGGTATTTTTTTCTCTTTCTGGCTTACTTCACTTTGAATGACATTTTCCAGGGACGTCCATGTTGCTGCAAATGGCATTATGTTGTCATTTTTATGGCTGAATAGTATTCCACTGTATAAATATACCACATCTTCTTTATCCAGTCATGTCTTCCTGGACATTTAGGCTGTTTCCATGCCTTGGTTACTGTAAACAGTGCAGCTATGAACATTGGGGTGCAGGTGTCTTTTGGAGTAGGGTGCCTTCTGGCTATATGCCCAAGAATATTGAGTTTTTATTTCATTCCATTGTTGAGCCCAACAGCGGAGCTCCCCCCTCAAGTACATTTATAATTTCTGCTCTTTCCCTTCTGTATGGATCACACTTTCCTGTTTCTTTTAACACATCATAATCTTTTTGAAAATTGGACATTTTAGATAATGTAGCAACTCTGGGTACTGATTCCCAACCCCCAGGATTTTGTTGTTTGCTTGTTTATTTGTTTAGTGCATGGGCTGGACTTTGTCTTTGAATTGTGTTTCTCCCACAGTGTATAGCCTCTGATGTCACATAGCAGAGGGAACAGCCTTGGACAAGCACACAGTCAACCTGGAATGCCACAGCTCTCTCTGAGTGTTTTTCCCCTGATCTCCCTATTAAGCCTTCCTCTGTTGTCATCTCATCCAGCTGTTAACCTCCACTAATTGCAGGCTAATTGCTCTAGTATTATTTTTCTGACAATTCCCCAGACATAAATTCCTGAAGGCTGATCTAATCAGACTTTGGTGCCTTTATCTTCTAGGCTGGTCTCAGATGTGTGTTCTGACTTGGGAGGGTCCTTCTTAGCTGTCTCTCCCCAGGTTCTCTCTGTTAAGCTTCCAGCTGCCCTGTAGCTTAGCTTGTTATTCTCGTGGTGCTTCTGGCTTCATCATAATTGCTTACCTCCAAAATCCCCTTGGTTTTGACAGCACACTTAGGCCTGAACTTCTCCATCCTCTGCCCCAAATAAAATCTGTCCTTTATGGGAAATCTCACTGTTCTTAAGGCTTGCCTCTCCCACTGGGAACAATCTATGAGCCACTGCTCTGGAACGGTAGATCAGGCCAGTGGACTCCATCTCTTGGAGTGGCACCCTTGCTCTGCCATTGGAGGGCTAGATAAGCCTGGTCTTCTTGGCTTTCCTCGCCCACTATGGAACCTCTACTCTGTGAGTTATGTCAGTGCAGAGGCCCTCAGTGCTCAGAGTTCTTGGTCTGTGACCTGGGGTAGAGCTTCTACCCTATGTATGGGGATAGGGAGAGGAAGGGAGCCTCATGCCTTTCAGCCATGCCATGCTGCTGTAGAGGTCGTGTCTCACAGCCTGTGTATGGGGTGAAGAAGGTGAAGAAATGCTGATTACTTGTTCCTCCTGTGGAGAAAGCATAGCCTTTAGGACACTCAGGTTGCTACAATGTCTTGGCTATTGGAAATGATGCTGCTATCTTTTCAAATTAGGATCTTCATCTTTTCAGGGTATACGTCCAGGAGCAGCATTGCTGGATCATATAGAAACTATTTTTAGTTTTGTAAGAAACCTCCAGACTGTTCTCCATAGTGGCTGCACCAAATTACATTCCCACCAACAGCATAGGAGGTTTCCCATTCTCCTCACCCTCTCTAACATTTATTCTTATTAGACTTTTTTATGATGGCCACTCTGACCAGTGTTAGGTGATATCTAAGTGTTTCCAAAAACCCTGGTTGTAAGGTGACCAACCACTCTAGTTTGCCCTAGGCTGGAACTTCCTGCTATGTAAGAATTTCAGTGCTAAAACTGGCAGGTCTCTGGAAAACCTGGATGAACTGGCTGCACTGCATGGAGCTCTGAGGAGACAACATCTAGGAAGACCCACATATCTAGGCCAGACACAGGGCTAGTGGCCTACACCACACGGACACACACACAGGCCTACACACACTGAATTTTCTCCTTGACCCTTTCAATAGATGAGATGTGATGGGGGAAATGGAAGGAAGGCAGAAAAAAGGGAGATACAAGAAGGCTAAGAAGAGATCAAGACCTAATATCTCATCCCCTAAAAATGCTTATTGTAATATGTTCATTCCAACATCTTCATTTTAAATTAGGGAAAGAGGAGGAAAGAGAAGCTTGAAATTCCTCTGCATCTGGAGGTCGACAAAACATTCCATTGTAATTCTTCTCAAAAAGTCCTTAGAAGTATTGATCGTAGAATTTGAAAAGCATACAAAATACTCCAGCAGTTGTTTCAAAATAATTAAATTTACATCCTCAAGACTTAATAAAATAGAGTTTGTTCCTCTCTCTCACCAACTGGCAGCTACTATTTTTAAAAAATTCCTTTTTATAGGTCTGGAGTCCCTGGTGCTGACCTATGCCAATGCCATCAGCCGTGGGGATCTTCCCTGCATGGAGAACGCAGTCCTGACCCTGAGTGAGATCAGGAACTCAGCTGCAGTGCAAAAGGCCATTGGCCACTATGACCAGAAGATGGACCAGAAGGTGCAGCTGCCCATGGAAACCCTCAAGGAGCTGCTGGACCTGCATGGGGCCTGTGAGAGAGAGGCCATTAAAGTCTTCTTGAAGAATGCTTTTAAGGTTGTGGACCAAGTGTTCCAGAAGAAATTAAGGTTATATTTGCTATTCTAGTTCATGAGAGGCAGAAAAATCGAGGCCTTTATTAATGAGTCATCCACCCAGACCCAAGACAGCAGCACTCTGTGTACTCATTTGCAATCTTTACTAAAAGAAAAGAATAGCTCCTAGAGTTAGTCCAAGAGATATGGTACCAAAACTGACTATGATTTTTACAAAGATCCTCTTCTGTTAATTTCACCCCTGTGAATGGCATATTTTAAGCTAACAAATTGCAAAAAAATTATTTTAATTTATTGTTTTCATTTAAAGTTAGTTAAAGACTCAGTGCTTTCATGTGTCACCTGTTAATAATCAGGGAGGATTTGGTTCTTTTTGAAAACCCTAAAAATATATTGTGTTTAATGTACAGCAACAGTAAAACATTCAGAAAGCCAGGAAAGAGAAACCAATCATAAGAGTGTTGTTTGAGGACTCTAGTGAGAGTTCTTTCAAATTGAAGGATTGTCGTATGACAAATAATCACATGACAGATGACAATCTCTTCCCTGGCTTGCAGGGCAAGATTTTACAAATCATAGCTTCCTGCATTCAGAGGTTCTGAATAAACTAAATAGTCAAGGTCAGCGGACAATGGGCATCTTCCTAGACTAAAGAAAATGTTGGATGTATAAATTATCTTTAGTGATGTAATGTCAGTAAAATGTTGTTCTGTTAGACTCTTTCAACACTGAAAATACAGGCAGTACAACCTCTATTACATTCAATAGCCTTATATTGAGAAAATATTTAAAAATATTATCATTTTAAACAATGTAGCACTAATCATTGATCATTTAATGAGCACTTATGGAAAAGTCCCTGAACTTATCATTCTAAACCACCAGATGTAGTCCTGACATGGTATTTGTGAGACAGATGTCATTGCCCCTGTTTTACCAACAAGGAAACCTCATTTCACAAAGGTTGAGTGTCATAAAGTCACAAAGTGCTTGAACCAGGAACTCCTGCAGGCCTGTCTTACTGGATGTTTGTACTCTAAGCTGTTCCTAACATTAGGGACTTGAAAAGGAAGATTTCATCTGGAACAGTGTCCATGCTTTGAGAACCATTGTCTGAAGCCAGGAAAGTATGGGAAAGAGGTTTCAGATCATCACACAGAGAAGTAGATGCATTTTTTAGGGGTATCTAGACTCTTCCAGCAAGGTGAGGGGTGTGGCCATGTTCATGTGCCACAATCTCTGCAGGAGAATCATTGCCCAGTAACCCGTGTGTGGTTACCATCCTCCTCATGGCTTACTGTGCCATCTGTGCTGTTGCTTTAATTTCACAGGAATTGTTAGAAACAAAGAGATGACTTTTGTAAGCTGCACATGAAAGCACCCTCAGGTCATTGCATGGCTGTAACTCAGGGTATTTTGGAGCCTCTACATATGAAGATGTGAAGCAGGGAACATTTTCTAAACCAAGAGGTTATCATCTCTTTATTAAGAAGCAGCAGGAGATAAAGAATTAGTACTACCAGGTCCCCAGAAAGGGGTACAGTTGAACTACCCACTGAGTACCATTTCTGGGGACTTATTTGAAGTGACTCTGTCAGACTACAGCAGGAAGAGCCAAAATGTGGTCAGTTCCTGGGGCCTTGGCCTTTCGTTCACCCGTCACTGACATTCAGTGGGAGAGGCTACCCTGGGATGCACAGCAGGTTCCTCCCTTGGAAGCACAAATGGAGCCCCCCAAAATGTTTGCAAATTTTATTCAATAATTTAGTCATTCAGTCATCCAACAAGTATCCAGCCAGCCCTAACTGTGGGCCAGATCTTGTCAAATTTTAGGGGTTAGGCAATTGAAAAAACAAGTTGTCTCAAAGTATTAATCAGCAATGAACAAATCATAGCTTACAGACAAAAACAATAATAGTAACAGTTAACACATACAGATCTTATTTAGTTTTAGGAAATGAATGAGCGTACTCATTCAATCCCCACAACGACCCTATGAAGTGTATGTTATTAATATCCCCATTTTATGAATAAGAAAAAAGAGACACAGGGAAGTAAAATCACTCACCTAAGAGCATGCAGGTAACAAGTGGTACAGCTGGAAAGGGACTTCCTAGAGCAGACCCTGTGTTCTTAATTATCCTTCTGTGCTGGTATACTCAGGTTACATCAGTTAGAATTAGGTTTGGATACATATTATTTCAGAACTACATAAAAGAAAACAGAGTGGCTTAAAAAGACAAAAGTTTCTTTTTCTCTTACACACAAGAAGTAAAGCAGATGGAGTCCAGGGCGCTGTGACAGCTCCACAGCCAGACCCTGCCCAAGCCCTTTCCTTGTTCTGCTCCAGCACCCTACACACATCCTCCATCCCCAAGGTCAGTTCATGGTCTGAGACAGCCGCTGCGGTTTCACCCTTTATGTCCACATCACTGGTGAAAAAAAGGAAGAGTTCTGTGACTATGAACAAAGGGAAGAACAGTATTAGGGTGACTCTCAAAGTCACTATCACAGTGACAAATGTGCCGTAGAGAAAACCAAAGTAACGGGCAGGCATAGGAAAGGAAAGAAATGCGGTGCTATTATATATGTAGGCTTCTAGAGAAGGCGGCTCTGATGAGGTAACATTTCAGCAGAATCTTCAAAGAAACCAGCAAATGATCTAAGCAGGCACCTAGAAGAAAACTTCACACAACAGAGAAGTTCAGAAGAATAAATTTCTTTATGCTCTAGGAATAGCAAAATATGTGGCAAGAGGGCAGTGAGAAAAAAGAGGTGGCAGGAGGTAAGGTCAGAGACGCATTCAGAGGCCAGAGCCTAAAGAAGGTAGTAAGTTAGAGGCCACTGAGGGAAGTTTCAGTTTCCCTTGGAAAGAGATGGAAAATCAGTAGAGGTTTTTCTGCATCAGAGGGAAGTGATCTTTCTTACAGTAATATAACACCAGCTGCTGTGAGGAAAACAGATTGCAGTGTGGCAAGAGTGCAAGGAAGTGTGGAGACCAACCATAGAGCTAATGCTGTGGTCCAGGCCGGGGTGATGTCATCTCGGGCCAGGGTGTTTGGGACGAGTGGGTGACAACTGATGGGCTCTGGTCAGTTGTATTTGAAGTCAGAGGAAACACCATTAGCTGATGGTGTTATGTGGGATTTGTGAGGAAGAAAGAAAAAAGATATGAAGAATAACTCGAAGGTTTTTAACCCATGCAATTTGAAGACCAAATTTACTAATTAAATTATTAAATTTGGTGTGATTGGGAATGAAACAGGTTTGAGAGGGGATCCAGAGTTGGGTTTTCGGCTAGCTTGGTTTGAAACGGTATTTGAATTTTAAAATAGGTAGTAAAATTAAATTGAATTAACAGATGTATTGCTGAGTTTATTTCAGCCCATAGTTTCTCCTTCATTTTCCTAACTTTTTCCACATCATGAGACAGAAGAGTTGCTGAAGAAGTGTGTGGATTCCAAGAAGGGTGTGACTGATGTACTTCTAAAGACTGAGAACTCATGTATGAAAAAGGAGAGAGAGATGGAAGTTGGGAACAGCTGAGACATTGCAGGTAGTCGGAAAGC
>NC_045708.1:67367517-67376438 GCF_009834535.1 Camelus ferus
TAAGGAGGCCCAGGAAGTAATCTGTTATTCTGGGTGCTTCTCCAGTTGTAAACCCACCCCTGCAAGCCCCATGGAATGAGGGCTGTGGGCAGGGCCACCTGCTACCTGGAGGCCACAGGGCAGGAGCCCAGGTAGACCTTGGAAGCTGGCCTCAGATGTCCCTGGGCAGTCATAGAACTCAGGCATCACAGCCATGGGAGGATTCTGGGCTTCTGAGGTTGGGAGAGGCCAGAGGGGCTGCACCCTGTGTGCCTGGGCAGGGCTGGCCAAGGATTGCTGTAAGGTGCTCCCCTCGGCAGAGGTCAGATGGCGCTGAGGACAAAGTACCTCACCCAGCATCAGAGCCAGGCCCAGGCCCCCTGACTTGCCACCGCCACCCCCCAGCCAGGACATGGCTTCTGTCCTGGCTGGCACTCCAGGAAGTCTATAGTGTCCCTCCCCACCCTTGCTTGAACCTGTTGTCACCAGGCACCTGCTTCCTGGGACACACTGCTGGACCCTGGGGACTCCACCATGCCTCATGGGGCTGAGTGGGGAGATAGTACCAGGGCCAAACTGGGAGAAAAGGCTCCTGACCTTATCACCACTCACCCTCGGGGATGTTCCCTGCTCACGCCAGCGTCCTGGCCTCTGACTCCCACAGCAGGAGTGGTCCCTGCTCTCACTATGGGGTCCTGGCCTTTGAACCTCCCAGATTTGGTTCTGTGAATGGACTCTGGGCTGCCTCACCCAGGTGAGAGGCCCTAGCAGTCTGAGCCCCACCTCAAGGTGGGCCACACCTGGAGGCTGCCACATAGCCCCTTTGAGCTAAAGGCCAGTTTGAGGCATTCTGCTTGGTGCCTAGGAGGCCCTAGACAGGAGGAGGGGCAGGGAGGAAGTCCCAGGGAAAGTTGCACCCTGCAGCTGGCACTCCCTGCATCGGGTTCTGAGATCGTGGTTCAAGAGTCCTGTGTTGGGGTCTCCCTCATAAAGTGGTGGGGGGCAGGTAGGCATGGGGTGGTCACAGCGGCTGGGGACCTAGCAGGCAATTGACCTCAGATGTGAGTGGGGGCTGTGGCTGCCCCCAGAGGCCGTCCTGTCACTGAGGAAGGCCTGGGCTGCCTTGCGGTGCACCAGGCGGTGGGTGATGGAGAAGCCGATGTGACTCTCCAGCTGGGACAGGATCACCAGGAACTGCATGTTCAGGGGCAGGACGTGGTCCTGGGTGCACAGGCGACCGCATGTGGACACCTCATTGAAGCTGTCTGAGCAGTCGCTCTGCACGTGCAGGTGGGACTTGTGTTGCCAGTTCTCCATGAAGACGACTAGCCTGGCCCAGCCATGCATCAGGTAGTAGCAAGTCAGGCACTCATGTCCCTCTTGCCACACACCCCTGCTCTCTGTGAGCAGGGTGATGGCATTGGCTGGGCCCCTGTGAGCCCCACCATGACGAGTCTGGAGGTGTACACGGCCAGCACAGGCCCAGGCGGCTCTGGCGTGCTCCTTGGGACACTGACTGAAGGGTTAGAGACCTGCGTGGCCGGCAGGCCTGGCGTGGGGCCCCAGTGGTTGAAGGCACTGCACACCACAGCATATTTGCCAGGCTCCAGCATCATGTCACAGTTGACAAACTTCTTGTCAGCTCGCTAGCTGTGGGCCAGCAGGCCGCCTGGGCTCAGGTTCCCACCGCCAAAGGATGCCTGGAACACCAGTATGCACAGGCAAGGAGGTGGCGGTCCACTGAGTCCGTGTACCTGCTGCCCTCTTGGAAGACAGCGAACTCCAGGAATGCCCGCTCCAGCACCCTGAGGGCCGTGACGCCATGGCCCACCGGATGAGCTCGGGAAGCAGCCCTGCACCCACGCCTCCTGCCAATCCGCGTGCCCCTTGCAGACGTCCACAGAGTCTAAGTACCTGATCAAGTCGCTGTACTCCATCCAGAAAACACCCTCACTTCTGCTGTGCAGCCTTAGCTGGGTTCCCACAGGGGTTCCCAGCCAGTGTGTCCATTTGTTCGACCAGCTGCCATTCCAGGAGCAGTGGCCCCATGGGCTCTGGAGGCACAAGAGCCTGGAGCCCTGGACATCCCGGACATCCAGGATGGAATAGGCATGGCGGGGGTGCAGCCCTTGGCTCTCGTACACAGCATTGTATTGACCCCCAGCCCCCTTAGAAACTCAGCATTCTGGCCTGGATGAGGTCAGAATCCACAGGCTCCTTGTGGCGGTTGGTAGAGCTGACCTGAAAGGCCAGGCTGTCACAGGGGGCTCCAGTAAGCGTTCCAGGCCCTGGATGGCACGCCTGGCCTGGAGGTCAAGTAGGAGCCATGCAGCTTGGCCTGTGCCTTCTAGATGAGGGCCAGCTGCTTGTGCTGAGCCTGTGAGAAGAGGAGGATACCGGCCTCATTGCGAGGCAGCACGTCCAACAGCACCATTGTCCACATGCCATCCTTGCAGAGCTACACCCTGTGGGTGCTCTCTGCATACAGACTGCACGTGACCATCAGCCACTCGAACAGGTCCGGCCGCTCGGCCAGCACCGCCAGCGCACTCAGGAACCAGCAGATCCTGAGCAGACCCTGCCAGATGTTCGAGGGCCAGAGAGTGTGGAACATAGGCCATAAGGATCCGTGGTACCTGAACATAGTGCAGTTGACCTCGTGGGGCCGCAACCATTGTCACACATGCTGCTGGACACTGTAGCTTGCAGAGAAGCCCACAGACTGGGGCCCGAGAGGAAGCTGCAATCCAGCAAGCTCACACTGCTCTCCCAGCAGAAGGCACGATGCTCTCCCACAGGGCCTTGGCCTCTACAGAAATTGAATTGGGGATGTTAAATTACCCTTGCATTCTGAAACCAATGGCACTTCCCCATGGCATAAAATCCTTTCCATACATTACTGGATGCATTCTGCTAGTACTTTATTGAAGACTTTTTGTGTCTATCTTCATAAGAGATACTGATCTGTTGTTTCCTTGTCATATCTTTTGTTTTGATACCAGGGTGATACTGATCTCATAGGATGAGTTGAGAATGTTCCCTCCTTTTTGATTTTTAGAAACATTTTTTAAAAACTGGTATTAATTCTTGAAATGTTTGGCAGAATTCACCTTTGAAGCCATCTGGGCCTGGGCTTTGCTTTGTGCAAAGTTAAAAATGACCGATTCAATCTCTTTATTTGCTGTAGCTCTGTTCAGACATGTACTTCTTCTTGAGTCTGATTTAATGGTCTGTGTCTCTCTAGGAATTTACCCACTGCTTAGTTTACCTGCTGTATCGACATGCTCTTGTTTACAGCATTCTCTTCGAATCCCTTTCATTTCTGGGAACTCAATAGTGATGATTGTAGTAATTTGAATTTTTTTCTGTCTGTTTATTGAAAGATTTTTCTATTTGTTTCCTTTCAAACCTACTTTTGGTTTTACTAGTTTTCTCTATTGTGATTCTGATCTACTTTTTTTTCTGCTCTAATCTTTATTATTAACTTTTCTCTGTTAGCTTCAGATTTAGTTGGCTTTTCTTTTTCCAGTTCCTTGGGGTGGAAACTTAGGTTCTTAATTTGGGATCTTTTGTCTTAATCCATCTATAAAGAATTACCATAGACTGGGTGGCTTAACAACAGACATTTATTTTCTCATGATTCTGGAGGCTGGAAGTCCAATATCAGGGTGTCTGCATGGTTGGGTTCTGGTGCAAACTCTTCCCAGCTAGCAGATGGTTCCTTATCACTGTGTTCTCACATGGCTAGAAGAAAGACAGAGAGCAATCTCTCTGGTGTCTCTTTTTTTAAGGGCACTAATTCCATCATAAGCCTTCATGGCCTCATCTCAACATAATGATCTCCCAAAGACCCTATGTCCATATACTGTCACATTAGGGATTAGGACTTCAATATATGAGTATGTGGGAACTCGATTCTGTCTGTAATATCTTTCTTCCCTTTTAATATAGGTGTTTGCTTGCTATACATTTCCTTCTATGCATTGCTTTTACTTTATCTCAGAAGTTTATCTTTTTTAAAGGCAAAAATATTTTTGTTATTACAGGTTTTTCATGGTATAAATGGAAAAGCCACTCAAGCATGTGACAGGAGAAGTTATCACATTTCATTGGCTGGGGGAGCAGAAATGTTAGCCCAGTGGCTAATAAAAAGCCTTATGCCTCTGACACTGCTGACTGTCTGCTGGATGGCAAAGTCAGCAAAAGAAATCACAGCATCTCCAGGCTCCAACAATACAGTAACCTTTTTTTAATTGACTGAGTTACAGTGAGTTTACAATATTGTGTCAATTTTCACTGTAGAGCACAATATTTCAGTTATACATGAGCAAACATAAATTCAGTATCACATTCTTTTTCACTGTGAAATATCGCAAGATCTTGTGTATATTTCCCTGTGCTGTACGGTATAATCTTGTTTACCTATTCTACATATGCTGACAGTGTCTACAAATTTCAAACTCCCCAGTCTTTTCCCTTCCCACCTGTCTCCCCCCTGGCAACCACAAGTTTATATTTCTATGTCGTACAAGTCTGTTTCTGTTTTTGTATTTTTGTTCTATTTTCTTTTTGTTAGATTCCATATATGAGTGACCTCATATGGTATTTTTTTTTTTCTCTTTCTGGCTTACTTCACTTTGAATGACATTTTCCAGGGACGTCCATGTTGCTGCAAATGGCATATGTTGTCATTTTATGGGCTGAATAGTATTCCACTGTATAAATATACCACATCTTCTTTATCCAGTCATGTCTTCCTGGACATTTAGGCTGTTTCCATGCCTTGGTTACTGTAAAACAGTGCAGCTATGAACATTGGGGTTGCAGGTGTCTTTTGAAGTAGGGTGCCTTCTGGCTATATGCCCAAGAATATTGAGTTTTATTTCATTCCCATTGTTGAGCCCAACAGGGAGCTCCCCCCCTCAAGTACATTTATAATTTTCTGCTCTTTCCCTTTGTATGGATCACACTTTCCTGTTTCTTTTAACACATCATAATTCTTTTTGAAAATTGGACATTTTAGATAATGTAGCAACTCTGGGTACTGATTCCCAACCCCCAGGATTTTGTTGTTTGCTTGTTTATTGTTTAGTGCATGGTCTGGATTTTGTCACTGAATTGTGTTTCTCCCACAGTGTATAGCCTCTGATGTCACATAGCAGATGGGAACAGCCTTGGACAAGCACACAGTAAACTGGAATGCCACAGCTCTCTCTGAGTGTTTTTTCCCCTGATCTCCCTATTAAGCCTTCCTCTGTTGTCATCTCATCCAGCTGTTAACCTCCACTAATGCAGGCTAATTGCTCTAGTATTATTTTTTCTGACAATTCCCCAGACATAAATTCCTGAAGGCTGATCTAATCAGACTTTGGTGCCTTTATCTTCTAGGCTGGTCTCAGATGTGCTGTTTGACTTGGGAGGGTCCTTCTTACTGTCTCTCCCCAGGTTCTCTCTGTTAAGCTCCAGCTGCCCTGTAGCTTAGCTTGTTATTCTCGTGGTGCTTCTGGCTTCATCATAATTGCTTACCTCCAAAATCCCCTTGGTTTTTGACAGCACACTTAGGCCTGAACTTCTCCATCCTCTGCCCCAAATAAAATCTGTCCTTTATGGGAAATCTCACTGTTCTTAAGGCTTGCCTCTCCCACTGGGAACAATCTATGAGCCACTGCTCTGGAACGGTAGATCAGGGCAGTGGACTCCATCTCTTGGAGTGGCACCCTTGCTCTGCCATTGGAGGGCTAGATAAGCCTGGTCTTGGCTTTCCTCTCCCATTGTGGAACCTCTACTCTATGAGTTAAGTCAGGGAAGAGGCCCTCAGGGCCCAGTGTTCTTGGCCTGCCACCTGGGGTAGAGCTTCTTCCCTATGTATGGGGATCGGGAGAGGAAGGGAGCCTCATGCCTTTCAGCCATGCCATGCTGCTGTAGAGGTCGTGTCTCACAGCCTGAGTATGGGGTGAAGAAGGAGGAGAAATGCTGATACTTGTTCCTCCTGAGGAGAAAGCAATAGCCTTTAGGACACTCAGGTTGCTACAATGTCTTGGCTATTGGAAATGATGCTGCTATCTTTTCAAATTAGGATCTTCATCTTTTCAGGATATACGTCCAGGAGCAGCATTGCTGGACATATAGAAACTATTTTTGTTTTGTAAGAAACCTCCAGACTGTTCTCCATAGTGGCTGCCACCAAATTACATTCCCACCAACAGCATAGGAGGTTTCCATTCTCCTCACCCTCTCTAACATTTATTCTTATTAGACTTTTTTATGATGGCCACTCTGACCAGTGTTAGGTGATATCTAAGTGTTTCCAAAAACCCTGGTTGTAAGGTGACCAACCACTCTAGTTTGCACTAGGCTGGAACTTCCTGCTATGTAAGAATTTCAGTGCTAAAACTGGCAGGTCTCTGGAAAACCTGGATGACACTGGCTGCACTGCATGGAGCTCTGAGGAGACAACATCTAGGAAGACCCCACATATCTAGGCCAGACACAGGGGCTAGTGGCCTACACCACACGGACACACACACAGGCCTACACACACTGAATTTTCTCCTTGACCCTTTCAATAGATGAGATGTGATGGGGGAAATGGAAGGAAGGCAGAAAAAAGGGAGATACAAGAAGGGCTAAGAAGAGATCAAGACCTAATATCTCATCCCCTAAAATGCTTATTGTAATATGTTCATTCCAACATCTTCATTTTAAATTAGGGGAAAGAGGAGGAAAGAGAAGCTTGAAATTCCTCTGCATCTGGAGGTCGACAAAACATTCCATTGTAATTCTTCTCAAAAAGTCCTTAGAAGTATTGATCGTAGAATTTGAAAAGCATACAAAATACTCCAGCAGTTGTTTCAAAATAATTAAATTTACATCCTCAAGACTTAATAAAATAGAGTTTGTTCCTCTCTCTCACCAACTGGCAGCTACTATTTTTAAAAAATTCCCTTTTTATAGGTCTGGAGTCCCTGGTGCTGACCTATGCCAATGCCATCAGCCGTGGGGAATCTTCCCTGCATGGAGAACGCAGTCCTGACCCTGAGTGAGATCAGGAACTCAGCTGCAGTGCAAAAGGCCATTGGCCACTATGACCAGAAGATGGACCAGAAGGTGCAGCTGCCCATGGAAACCCTCAAGGAGCTGCTGGACCTGCATGGGGCCTGTGAGAGAGAGGCCATTAAGTCTTCTTGAAGAATGCTTTTAAGGTTGTGGACCAAGTGTCCAGAAGAAATTAAGGTTATATTTGCTATTCTAGTTCATGAGAGGCAGAAAAATCGAGGCCTTTATTAATGAGTCATCCACCCAGACCCAAGACAGCAGCACTCTGTGTACTCATTTGCAATCTTTACTAAAGAAAGAATAGCTCCTAGAGTTAGTCCAAGAGATATGGTAACCAAAACTGACTATGATTTTTACAAAGATCCTCTTCTGTTAATTTCACCCCTGTGAATGGCATATTTTAAGCTAACAAATTGCAAAAAATTATTTTAATTTATTGTTTTCATTTAAAGTTAGTTAAAGACTCAGTGCTTTCATGTGTCACCTGTTAATAATCAGGGAGGGATTGGTTCTTTTTGAAACCCTAAAATATATTGTGTTTAATGTACAGCAACAGTAAAACATTCAGAAAGCCAGGAAAGAGAAACCAATCATAAGAGTGTTGTTTGAGGACTCTAGTGAGAGTTCTTTCAAATTGAAGGATTGTCGTATGACAAATAATCACATGACAGATGACAATCTCTTCCCTGGCTTGCAGGGCAAGATTTTACAAATCATAGCTTCCTGCATTCAGAGGTTCTGAATAAACTAAATAGTCAAGCGGACAATGGGCATCTTCCTAGACTAAAGAAAATGTTGGATGTATAAATTATCTTTAGTGATGTAATGTCAGTAAAATGTTGTTCTGTTAGACTCTTTCAACACTGAAAATACAGGCAGTACAACCTCTATTACATTCAATAGCCTTATATTGAGAAAATATTTAAAAATATTATCATTTTAAAAATGTAGCACTAATCATTGATCATTTAATGAGCACTTATGGAAAAGTCCCTGAACTTATCATTCTAAACCACCAGATGTAGTCCTGACATGGTATTTGTGAGACAGATGTCATTGCCCCTGTTTTACCAACAAGGAAACCTCATTTCACAAAGGTTGAGTGTCATAAAGTCACAAAGTGCTTGAACCAGGAACTCCTGCAGGCCTGTCTTACTGGATGTTTGTACTCTAAGCTGTTCCTAACATTAGGGACTTGAAAAGGAAGATTTCATCTGGAACAGTGTCCATGCTTTGAGAACCATTGTCTGAAGCCAGGAAAGTATGGGAAAGAGGTTTCAGATCATCACACAGAGAAGTAGATGCATTTTTTAGGGGTATCTAGACTCTTCCAGCAAGGTGAGGGGTGTGGCCATGTTCATGTGCCACAATTTCTGCAGGAGAAGCATTTCCCTGTAACCCGTGTGTGGTTACCAACCTCCTCATGGCTTACTGTGCCATCTGTGCTGTTGTTTTAATTTCACAGGAATTGTTAGAAACAAAGAGATGACTTTTGTAAGCTGCACATGAAAGCACCCTCAGGTCATTGCATGGCTGTAACTCAGGGTATTTTGGAGCCTCTACATATGAAGATGTGAAGCAGGGAACATTTTCTAAACCAAGAGGTTATCATCTCTTTATTAAGAAGCAGCAGGAGATAAAGAATTAGTACTACCAGGTCCCCAGAAAGGGGTACAGGTGAACTACCCCCTGAGTACCATTTCTGGGGACTTATTTGACGTGACTCTGTCAGACTACATCAGGAAGAGCCAAAATGTGGTCAGTTCCTGTGGCCTTGGCCTTTCGTTCACCCGTCACTGACATTCAGTGGGAGAGGCTACCCTGGGATGTACAGCAGGTTCCTCCTGGAAGCACAAATGGAGCCCCCCAAAATGTTTGCAAATTTT